>NW_011494807.1:1104398-1141509 GCF_000754665.1 Bison bison bison | reverse complement strand
CACCACTTCATGGGAAATAGATGGGGAAACAGTGGAAACAGTTTATTTATTTTTCTGGGCTCCAAAATCACTACAGATGGTGACTGCAGCCATGAAATTAAAAGACACTTACTCCTTGGAAGGAAAGTTATGACCAACCGAGATAGCATATTCAAAAGCAGAGACATTACTTTGCCAACAAAGGTCCGTCTAGTCAAGGCTATGGTTTTTCCAGTGGTCATGTATGGATGTGAGAGTTGGACTGTGAAGAAGGCTGAGCACCAAAGAATTGATGCTTTTGAACTGTGGTGTTGGAGACTTTTGAGAGTCCCTTGGACTGCAAGGAGACCCAACCAGTTCATTCTGAAGAAGATCAGCCCTGGGATTTCTTTGGAAGGAATGATGCTAAAGCTGAAACTCCAGTACTTTGGCCCCCTCATGCAAAGAGTTGACTCATTGGAGAAGATTCTGATGCTGGGAGGGATTGGGGGCAGGAGGAGAAGGGAACGACAGAGGATGAGATGGCTGGATGGCATCACTGACTCGATGGACGTGAGTCTGAGTGAACTTCGGGAGTTGGTGATGGACAGGGAGGCCTGGTATGCTGCTATTCATGGGGTCACAAAGAGTCGGACACAAATGAGCGACTGATCTGATCTGATCCTGTATATTACAAATCTCTGTCCATAGTTTTTCAGGCATTCTGTCTACCATATTTAATCCCTTGAATCTATTTGTCACCTCCACTGTATAATCATAAGGGACTTGATTTAGGTCATATGTGTATTGCCTAGTGATTTTCCCTACTTTCTTCCATTTAAGCCTGAATTTTGCAATAAGGAGCTGATGATCTGAACCATAGTCAGCTCCCGGTCTTGTTTTTGCTGCCTGTATAGAGCTTCTCCATCTTTGGTTACAAAGAATATAATCAATTTTATTTCAGTATTGATCATCTGGTGATGTCTATGTGTCTAGTCATGTCTTGTGTCATTGGAAGAGGGTGCTTGCTATGACCAGTGTGTTCTCTTGACAAAACTCTGTTAAAATGTCCATATAATTTGTGATACACAGTGGGACAACTTAGAGAGAGTGAATATCATCAGTATTATTGATAATAATTACACTGGGGTAAAAATTGAACCTGTCCCAACAAACTGGCATATAAGATTAACTAAACTACAGTGAACTTTGATTTCTTCCTATTTACCTCTTGTTTCTCCAGGAGAAAAAAAAAAACATGTGTCTGTATATGAAGCTTTTAGACATTCTCTAGAGAAAGATTCAGGATGGCAAACTGGTTTCATTTCAAGTGTCACTTATTGATGTAATGCTTGGAGCACTAGACCAACTGAAAGGCCATACTAGAACTTTGCAGTAATGCATACCTTGCCCAGTTTTCAGTGGAAGAGCTAATGCTACAGGTATGGAGTATTTTCTGACTTTCATCAGGGTATGTTTTACTAGTTTAGCACTTGCTTTTTCCTCATGCTTCATTGGTTTCTTGACAAAATAAGTCATAATAAAAACATACCAGTATTTTTTTATATGATCTACATTAACAGTCTTCAAAACAACTCCATATGATGGATTAACATTACTGTTCCCATTTTATCAATAAGAAAGCTGAGATACTGAGAATTTTAAAAACTTCCTGAGGTTGCATAACAGTCAGTAGGCCTGAGACCTAGACTCCAGACAGTCTGGCTGCAGATGCCCTATATATAACCAGCATGCTACAATTCCTTTAGGTACTGCTTGACATACTTGGAACTCTTGGTTATCAATGCCCATAATACAATTAAAAATCTAGTTTGAACACTACATGACAACATATAATTTATATTTCAACTCACTTTAAAACTAACAAAATTCTGTGATCAGAAAAAAAAAAAGAGGAAACGAAATACTGAAGTATGGATAAGACTAGAAAGTCAGAGTCTACACAGAAGCCTTAAAATCATCTAAATTTTTTAATCCCTTTTGCTTAAAAGAATTACTTGGTTCACGTCTGTAACCACAGTAATTAGAAGGACATGTTTGACATGAAAAGATGCTCAACATTATTCATTATTAGAGAAATGCAAATCAAAACTCCAATGAGATATCACCTCACACAAGTCAGAATGACTATCAGCAAAAAAATCTTCAAACAGCATTACAAACAATAAATGCTAGAGAGGATGCAGAGAAAAGGGAACCTTCCTTTACTGTTGATGGGGATGCAAATTGATGCAGTCACTATTAAGAACAGTATGAAGATTCCTTACAAAGCTAGAAATAAAACTACCATATGACCCAGCAATCCCACTATTGGGCATAAACCCTGAGAAAACCACAATTCAAAAAGACAGCTGTACCCCAGTGTTCCCTGCCGTGCTATTTACAACAGCCAGGACATGGAAGTAACCTAGATGTCCACTGACAAATGAATGGATAAGGAAGCTGTGGTACAAATAATCAATGAATATTACTCAGCCATAAAAGGAACACATTTGAGTCAGTTCTAGTGAGCTGAATGAACCTAGGGCCTCTAGAGCCTCTAATGAGGTAGATGATCCTGTTATATAGAGTGAAGTCAGAAAGAGAAAAACAAATCTCATATATTAACACATATATATAGAATCTAGAAAACTATTACTGGTGAACCTATTTGCAGAGAAAGAATGGAGATGCATACGTAGAAAACAGACTTGTACACACAGTGAGGGAAGGAGAGGATAGAACAAAATTGCAAAAGTAGCATTACACTATCACGTGTGAAGCAGACAGGGTAAAGTTGCTGTGTATTAATGACACAAGGAGCCCAGCCTGGCGCTCTGTGCTGTGTATTAATGACACAAGGAGCCCAGCCTGGCGCTCTGTGATGACCTAGAGTGTGGGATGGTTATTCTCATTATCTTCCTAAGAGCAGGAAAGCTTCATGACAGCAGGGACTTTCAGGGTTGTTTTTTTATCCCCCACCACTGCTCTAACCTCTAGAGGCTTTCCAGATGGCACTAGTGGTAAAGAACCCGCCTGCCAATGCAGGAGATATAAGAGACCTGGGTTTGATCCCTGGGTTGGGAAGAGCCCCAGGAGAAGGGAATGGCAACCCACTCCAGAATTCTTGCCTGGGAAATCCCATGGACAGAGGAACCTGGTAGGCTACAGTCCATGGAGTCGCAAACAGTTGGACATGACTGAGCAAATGAACAACAAGCAAAGTGAAATACCATGGGTGGTCCCTAGTAAAAACCCTGCCTTGAGATATGCAGTCAGTTTTTAGATTGCATCCAACTAGTGGTCTGATTAAAATCTGACTTGACAATATGCAATGTTCCATAAAATTTTACAATGTTAAGTCCATGTTTTCATTCCTAGACTGGTGTTATATTGTTTCAATGTATTAATAAGGACCCTGTCAAAGCAGGGAAAGTTAAGGCCTTAAAGCTTCTCAAGTTATTTTGTCTTTTTTCAATTATTTCTTCAATCTGCTTCTAGAACATCTCATCAAATTATTATCCCCAATGTTATGATGCTTCTTAATTACTTAATTAAGGCTTCCTGTGGGGCACTAGGTAAAGAATCTGCCTGTAAATGCAGGAGACTTAGGAGATGTGGGTTCAATCCCTGGGTCAGGCAGGGCATGGAGCGGGGCACGGCAACCCACTCCAGTATTCTTACCTGGAGAATCCCCATGGACAGAGGAGCCTGGTGGGCTACAGTCCATAGGGTGGCACAGAGTCAGACACAACTGAAATGACTTAGCACACGCACTTTTAGAATATTTCATCAAATTATTACCCCCAATGATTGTGATGCTCCTTAATTACTATGAATTGAAGGGAGTATCTAATAATATTTTCAAGTTTCCATGTTAAAATACTTTTAAGAATGATGTGCACTTAGCAGAAAAGTCCAAAGGATGTTACTACTTAACAGAATTTGTGTATGGGTAGATGACATTAGTGCTATATTTCAATGTTGGCAATTTAGAGAGGTTGATCCAGCTATTGGTTATTATCTCCATGGTTTAAGGCTATGTCAATTAGCAGACTATTATTCAATGCTAATATTCTAATAAAATGAACAGATTTTCTTGACATATATTAGCTCTTGAGAATAAACTAAAAAGCCCAGGAAATAAATCTAATTCACTCAAGAGCTCCAATCAAAGAACTCCCATGTGGTCAATTATCAAAATCAGAGTATTTCTTACAGGGATCAGAGAGGGGAATTTTTCTATCTCATACTATTTTGTAACAAGTATATATTGTTTTGCAATTTAAAAATGAAGTAAAGATGATTAAATACAAAAAAAATGTTTTAAGACTGTAACTAAATTATGACTGGTACATGCAAATTAATTGCTCAGTTGATTACCTCACGCAACATTCAATAAGGTAGATCTTCTTAAAAGTTCCAATTTATAGGGGAGTTAAGCAAATCACACAGTTTGTATATAAATAACCTTTCTGATATCTATTTGCACAATTGAGAAGTAGAAAATTTTCCTGAAGTAGAGCGGCTGAGTCCAAAGTTTATAAGTTTTAATTGTCTAAGTTATCAGCAATTTTGGCCCTCCAAAATCCTTAATTCTATTTACACACCCATGATCAAAGACTGCTTGCCTGCTTTCTTACAACACGCATCATTGGTCTTTTTAATTTACCAAACTGAAAAGTGAAAGCAGTACCTAATTCTTCAAAGTCTATTGCACTTATTTTATTCGTGGTAAGGTTGAACATTCTTTCAGATGTTTGTTGTCACTGTATAATTTATTACTGAAGGCCAATTTCAAGGGAAGAAATACAAATTATCAAAGGTACAGGCAGAATTCATTTTTTTTTCCAGTCCTGGAAAGAAATTTCACTTGTGGGATTGTATCTTTAATAAATGGATAGGGTAAAACATCATAACTGACCCCATGAATTGTATTGAGAAAACCAGTATTGAAATGTTTCAGTGATCGACTGGGTGCAGTTCATGTGATTTGAAGAAAATATAACCTCTACACAATTTTAAATTCGAATCCAAAGTTATGGGGCTTCCCTGGTGGCTCAGACAGTAAAGAATCTGCCTGCGATGCAGGAGACCCAGGCTTGGTCCCTGGGTTGGGAAGATCCTTTGGAGAAGGGTATAGCAACCCACTCCAGTATTCTTGCCTGGAGAATCCTCAAGGAGCCTGGTTGGCCACAGTCCATGAGGTCACAAAGAGTCAGACACTAATGAGCGACTAAACACACAGCACAATCCAAAGTTATAGATAATATTTCTGAAGTGAAATCAGCCACTAGCTATTTTCTCTTTATTTTTCTCTGAATAATCTGAAACTCGCATATGAGTTCCAGCTCTACCTCCAAGGAGAAATATCAGTGTGGGCTCCTTACTTAACCTCCGCAAAACTTGGTTTTCTAAATTGCAAAATACAATATGAATCACATGATCTCAATAGTTTCAGGAAAAAGTATATTACAAAATTCAAAACACTTTCATGGTACACACTCTCAACACATTACTTATAGAAGAAATTTACTTCAACATAGCATAACAAAGGCTATATATGAGAAGCCCACACCTAACCTCACACTCAACAGTAAAAAATTTCAAGCTTTTTCTCTAAGATCAGAAACAAGTAAGGATACCTACTTTTGTTACTTCTATACAATGCAGTACTAGAAATCTTAGAGCAGTCATTCAGGAAAAAGAAATAAAAGACATCTAAACCACAAAGGAAGAAGTAGAATTGTCTCTAGCTATAGAAGACATGACATGATCTTCTATATATAAAACCCTAAATACGTCACAAAAAATCTAATAAACAAATTCTTAAAAGTTGTAGGACCAAAAAGCAACATGCAAATATTAGTTGTATTTCTATATATTAAGAAAAAACTATTTGAAAAGGTAATTAAGAAAATAATACTATTTACAATAGCATAAAAAAAAGAATAAACTTAACCAAGGATGTGAAAGACTTGCACACAGAAAACTAGAAAATACTGATGAAAAAATTTTTAAATTCATCAAAACTCAAAAAATTAGTATCATTTAACTAGTAATGATTGGAACTCTTGTTCAAAACTAGTTTCCATTATTGTATGTGACTAAGCTTTTTAATTTCCTCAATGGCTGCTTTAATATTACTAACATAATTAATAACTCTAGGGAAAATATAAAATAATGATGAGTCAAAAGTTATAGAAAGAGAAAAGGAAATCATAAGAAAATTTTAATAGACTAATTATAAAGTTAACTTAAAATTCTCCTTTCTAGAAACTAAAACAAAGTTGAAATATAATTAGTGTATTGCTTACTTATAGAAACAAAATAAATACACTCCAAAAACAGAGCTCAAAATAGTTTTTATGTTTGGCACCAGATAAAATTAAAGCAGGCATTTTGAGAGGATTAGTGACAAATTTGAGGAAGCAGGTCATATTGCTATGAGTATCCATACAATGTAGACCACACTTGATTCATTTCAGAGCAATGTTGGGTATCCAGGGAAATTAAAAGGTATTTTTAAAGTACCATGCACCCATTGTGTTTTAGAAACTCACAAATATTTCTCATGTTTAATCTTAATAAGAATCACACAAATTAGAAAATGCACATTAAAAAATAATCTTAGAAGTTACTCAAGCTAGTATAGCAATGAGTAGAGGAGACAGCGTTCAAATCCATCTCTGAAATTATTATAGAAGGTATTATAATCAATGTGTGTTTTATATGTTGGCTTTAAAATCAAGAACATAAGATATGAAAGTTATACCAACATTTCATTTAATTCTACATAGTGGACTACTGTCCTACTACCCCAAACCACAGCCCCAGTTCTGTTTCCAGACTTTCTTGTGTCTATCTCTAACCCACACAGATTGTGTGAAGCTTCAAGTTCTCTTTTGAGAAAGATGATAGTTAAAATATTTAACAACTTGCATGGCTTATCACTACCCAATCATAAGTGATATCAAATGCAAATAACAAGACCTTGTAAACATACACTTGATGGATGAATTCAGTATTGCTCCAAGGCACTTTGGTCCTGGCTTTTCCTACTTGATGCATACTTCTCATTTGAGCTCTTCTGTTTAAGTACCAAGCTATGCCATATAGATAAACCAGGGAGAGTGAATGTGTGGGCCAAACAAATAGAATTGGCAGGTTTAAAATAGCACTTTAAAGTACTAAGAAGTTAGACAATTTTCTTGATCTATATCCCTAAGTTAGAAAATTGTTAACAAAAGTAGGCACTCAATTGAGAAACTAAAATGGAAACAGATTATGATTTAAAATATTTTAAGTAGGCTCAACTGAAAATATCTAAATAGAACTCTGCCTGGCAAAGAGAAATATATTTATTTTCAATACAGGTTTAAATGACCAGTGGTGGCATATTTAAAGAAAGACCAAAGATCAACCCGCTTGCTGCTGCTGCTGCTAAGTCACTGCAGTCGTGTCTAACTCTGTGCGACCCCAGAGATGGCAGCCCACCAGGCTCCCCCGTCCCTGGGATTCTCCAGGCAAGAACACTGGAGTGGGTTGCCATTTCCTTCTCCAATGCATGAAAGGGAAAAGTGAAAGTGAAGTCGCTCAGTCATGTCCGACTCTTTGCAACCCCGTGGACTGTAGCCATCCACCAGGCTCCTCTGTCCTGGGATTCTCCAGGCAAGAACACTGGAGTGGGTTGCCATTTCCTTCTCCAATGCATGAAAGGGAAAAGTGAAAGTGAAGTCGCTCAGTCCTGTCCGACTCATCGCAACCCCATGGGCTGCAGCCTACCAGGCTCCTCCATCCATGGGATTTTCCAGGCAAGAGTACTGGAGTGGGTTGCCATTGCCTTCTCCAAAAGATCAACCTACTTTGAAGTAAATATTGAAATTAGGGGTAAATAAAATCTTCAGAAAGAAAAAGAAATCTTACCAAAAGTAATACAATTGTGATTTTTATACTCAGAATATAGGAATTGAAATGTGTTTAGGCTAAACTGCGTTCTGTATATCAGGTGTTATTCATGTGCTATTTATGTGATTCTCCTAATAACACTATCTTAAGGGAAATCCTAATCTCCATTTTACAAGTCAAGAAACTAAAGTCCTGGAACTCTAAATAACTTCTCTAGGAATTATTAAATGGCAGAGATAGTGAAACGAAGAAGACACTCAGGCTCCTGAGTATGTGAGCTTCTGTCAGCCTCCAAGACCTTCCAGAGTTCCAAAGGGCATGTTCAAACAGATGCTTATCGGGGAAGGAAGGGGATACAGAGACAAGGGAGAAGTCAAGAAACCATAGTGCAGCCTTGGCACAGGATCCTGCTTCTGCCTCAAGGGACACACATAACAGTTTCCTTTGAGCTCTTTATGCAACTAAAGTGTTAGCAGCTCAGTTGAGTCCCACACTTTGTGACCCCATGGACTGGAGCTCACCAGGCTTCTATGTCCATGGGATTCTCCAGACAAAGAATCCTGGAATGAATAGCCATTCCCTTCTCCAAGGGATCTTCCCAACCCAGGGACTGAACCCATGTCTCTTATGTCTCCTGCGTTGGCAGGTGAATTCTTTACCATCTGAGCCACCAGGGAAGCCCCCACCCCCAATAAATAGAAGATGAGGCAATTCTCATTCCAGAGAGGTGGTCATGGTTTTACATCCTTGAGAACCAAAGAGGCTTTATCTGGAGAATACCTGTGGACAGATAATAGGAGTACAGGCTCTGCACACATTCTAATCTTATCCAGCAACCCCGCCTTTGAACCATTGCTATAAAGTGAAAGTGAAGTCACTCAGTCATGTCCGACTCTTTGCAACCCCGTGGACTGTAGCCATCCACCAGGCTCCTCTGTCCATAGGATTCTCCAAGCAAGAATACTGGAGTGGGTTGCCATTTCCTTCTCCAGGGGATCTTCTTGACCCAGGGATCGAACCCAGGTCTCCTGTATTGCAGGCAGATGCTTTAACCTCTGAGCCACCAGGGAGGACCCTGGTGCTCAAAACTATAAAACTCCTCATCAAATCCTCCCAGGCTGGGACATAGTTTTTCAGAGTAGGCACCTGCTGTGTTACCCTTTGCCTAACAAAGCAATAAAAGCATTCTTTTCTACTTCACCAAAACCTCTGACTCTGAGATTTGATTTGGTACCAAAGCACAGAGATCAAGTTTTCAGCATCAGTAGGACATACTTTTTCTTTACCTTCTGCAGCAGAATTTCTAGAAGTATGTCTGGACAGAAAGAACTTTTCGCAATCCAGTGGAATGAGAAGAACAGAACAATTACTGCTAGAGGAAATGCATGTGGATATGTCTAATATCTGAGGGCTTCACCTGGCTAAAACTGAATCCCAAGAGAGTAAACACAGAAACATCCTCACCTGTACAAAAAAACTTCCTGTTAAATTATGTAGTTAATCATTGACCTTATCTCTTTAGGATCCAAAGGATCCTTCCTCTCTTACTCATCCCAGTATGTTATTGAAATTGCTGGCACTCGTGACTTGTTACTATAAAATCACCTATTTATATGTTGAAACACTCATTAACACTCACTAACAACTGTCTCTGTGTTTCAGAAAATCATGGTATCTTGGGAAATCCAGTCTTTTGCAGTAGGTGGCTGACCAAATATTCAGTGCCCCCTACCCAGAGCAAATTGGCAAAGTCCTATAGAAAAGATTCATCACTGTCCTGTTTCTCTTTAAGTCACAGATCTCTAGTAACTACAAAGATTATCAGCATCTTGAACAAAGGCCTTGAACCAGAACTTTCTTTGGATTCATTCTCTCTGAGCATAAAAACTCATGAGTTCAGTCAAAGGCCTTATAGAATGTTACACCCTGAAATACTTCTGGAATATTTTGGAGAGTAATGTTGTTGCCAGGGGGTACTGATAATAAACTGCGCATTAGGAAGCCAGGCAGCATACTCTAACTGTTCCATGACTGGCATGGCTGGAGCATGTCTTTCCTAAAGAAAGCTTTAACTCCAAGTGAAGCAATAGTCTAGTTGTTACTTGCATCTATCTGCTGCACATCCAAACCGTTTTTATTTTGGCCTTCTCAAAGCAAGTCACCTTTTGCAAATTGAAATAACAGGACAATGCTTTTCAGTCTCTAACTGTACTTCTTCTAAGTATTTGATGTTATTTGCCCAATTCCCTTCTGTGCTGCTGAAGCTGGGTGACTGAGCCAGATGCTGTCATCGAATGATGGACCTTGGGTTTTGCAATCAAGGTCTGAAGTAAGGAAGCAGTTATCACCTGATAAGAGCTGGAATGTCAGGAACAATGTGATAAGCAAAGGGTGGAGATGTAAGAATCCAGCTTCAACTCCTGGGCAAAGTGTAACTTCGAAGGACCAGAGAAAGAAAGTGACAGATCACAAAGTCAATAATTTAGTAATACAGAAAACAAATGAAAGCAAAATAGATTCAGAAATAGCTGATACAAGTGCTGTGCAGTTTCTCCCCAAACTGACTGAACTCAGCAACCCTCCTTTTGGAATTTCTAGGTGATTTCAGCTGAAAAAAAAACACCCTAACTCTTGGCATATGTTTCAGAGTCTTCAAGCCTTTCCTTGGAGGTAGAGTGACATATGTGTCAAGTTTTTAAAAACTCTTTAAAGCTATCATGATTGCCTTCCAGACATTCTTCTTTTCAGAGCTTGTGGTTGGTTTTGGTGCTGATGGGGTGCAAACATACTATCTCCACTGTGTATTCTGATTCCCATCATGCGTTCAGTTCAGTTCAGTCGCTCAGTTGTATCTGACTCTTTGCAACCCCATGGACTGCAGCACGCCAGGCCTCCCTGTCCATCACCAACTCCCAGAGTTTACCCAAACTCATGTCCATTGAGTCGGTGATGTTATTAGAGATGAAGTCACTAGTGTGGAAACACAAAACCACCAACATTCCAACAGACATTCTATGGCACAGGAAAGATGATACAGGCCTAGTAGAGTGTACTCGTGATTTGGTTTGGTCTCTATGAAGAATTCACTGTTTCTCCTGATGGATCAGATGATATCCTTTATGGACGTACAGGATGTACACAGTCTGGACCTTGTGAATTTGGAGGTTTATCTTTCTCCAAAGCATCGTGAGGCTTTCAAGTCCACCACAATGTAAAAGTACAGGATCAAATATCAACCACACAGGATGTTGAAATCACACATCCACTCTGTCTCTTCTTTTACACACACTTGATTTAGAGATGAAGTGAAGTCAGTCAATCGTGTCCGACTCTTTGTGACCCCATGGACTATAGCCTACCAAGCTTCTCTGCCCATAGGATTTTCCAGGCAAGAGTACTGGAGCGGGTTGCCATTTCCTTCTCCAGATTTAGAGATGAGGATTTAGTAACTACTGGACTGACCTAAGATAAGCCTTGGGCCCATTTACTCACAAGCTGACAACAGACCCCACTGCTGGTGCTATTTGCGGTCATAATAACCCCTTATTGGAGAAGGAAATGGCAACCCACTCCAGTATTCCTGCCTGGAGAATTCCATGGTTGGAGGAGCATGGCAGGCTACAGTCCACAGGGTCACAAGGAGTCAGACATGACTGAGTGACTATCACTAACCACTTACAGGTACTGGCTTCATAATCACTAAGATTTTCACCAATTTCACAAATTGTGAAGTAGACTGAATTCTATTAATAGAATTAGAAATCTTGAGGACAAAAAAGGATCAGGGCAGCCATTTGCCAATTGAAGCTACAATCTGATAGCCAGAGGGCCTCTCCTCCATCTTCTGAGGAGATTCTCATCTCTTAAAGGGCAGACTGTGCTGAAAATCAGCTTAAGATACCATCATAATCAGGACAGAATTGCAAAGGAGACTGAATGCACAGTGCACTGAATATGCAGTCATTTTTCAAATTCAGACTCTTAACAGAGAAAGAGTAGAACTTAGAAGTCTAAGTTAGGGATATTTGTTAGGTGAACCTGAGAATCTTGACCCTCCAGATTTTTATCTGAATCTTTTGCATTTGTAGGAATAGCTTCACTTCATCCAGTGATCAACAACTTCTTGATTGGAAACTGTACAATGACTTCAGAGGAGGCAGGTGCCTCTTACAAAAATACATGGTCTCTTCTAGATCTTCCCCAGTTGATCTCATTACAGTCAGGCAATATTGTTATGCATTAACACTGCTGAAGTGGTAATGCAAGTCTCTTTTCCAGTAAGAAACAGCTGACATGCCAAAAAGTGTCCGTACTTGGCTAAGTTGTACTATCAGGAAGCAAGTATACACATACATAAGTGGATCTAGAGAGGCAGACTGGAAGATGAAATAGAATATGAGATTCAATGAAGAAGAATTTTTTATCAGGAGTTCGTGCATGTGTCCATGCTAAGTTGCTTCAGTCATGTCTGACTTTGCAACTCTATGGGACTATGGCCTGCCAGGCTCCCCTGCCCATGGGATTCTCCAGGAAAGAATACTGGAGTGGGTTGCCATGCCCTCCTCCATCTTTCCAACCCAGGGATTGAACCTATGTCTCTTGTATATTCTGCACTGACAGGTGTGTTCTTTATCACTGGTGCCACCTGGGTACCTCACCTACTCATAAATTGCTATGCAGTGTTCTGACAACACCTAGAGCAAGTTCTAATCATTTGCTGGTTTGACTCCTTGGAGCAATACAAAACAAAGACCTTCAAGAAATAAGTGGAGATACTGGACTTCCTTGTACAGATGTGATAAACAAAGTCAGAAGAATGGGAGGTAGCAATATAAGGCTGATCACTGTGTGAATTTGGAAGAGATAAAGTCTCTGATTTGATCTTTCCACATTTGTAAATGAAATCTACAGAAGTAAACTATAAACTCCTTGACAGCAGATCTATGTTTTCATTCACTATCATATCTCCTACTTCTTATAAAATAGCATAATCATTTGTTGATTGGGCAGGTGAAGAAATAGGATTACCATGAGAAGTCAACTGACACAATATCCGAAAGGGAAAGCAAAATCTGGCACATAAATCAGCTCACTACATGGAAGGTTATCCTTCTTCACTTCACCTTCTTCACATCCCTCTTCACTGTCTCATAATCTCTCTCCATCTCACTCTCCGTAAAGAGAACCACATGCTCTGCCCTGTTTGGAACAATTATTATCTTCTGCCTTGTCTGTTAGAATGACTTTTTATCTATTAATCCCTGCTTCTCTGCCAATGTCTACAGGGCTGTCTGCTGGGATAAGCTTTCTCAGTCTCAGATCTAATCATGCTAGTACTTGCTTTCCACTTACTTTAATACAAAGACAAAATACTTCATCTGGAAACCAATGCCCTTTATTGGTACAGAAGAAACTGTGTGGGCTAAGAAGTGGCAAATGCCTGGGGCATGGCCACTCATCAGTAACTCTGGCTAAATTTAATGTCTTAAATTCATTCCCTTATCTGTACAAATTGTATACTACAGCACATAACACAGAGGCGTCATAGTGAAGAATAAGATGGTTAAAATATGGGAAGAACCCAAGAGTGATAGGCATCAGATTAGCTTTAAATATACACGTATTCATCTCTCTAGTTACACCTTCTGTCATTTCTCTTCAACTCAATATGGGAATCACTCTAAGTATTTCGTTTGGGAGATGAAGCTGCCTAAGTCAATCTAGTTACTATCTACAAAATAATTGTTTCTTTGCATTGTTCATGTTGCCCTTTTCCTCTAGAATATACCAAACTCCTTCTTTACCCATAAAATTCTGTTGTATCTTAGGTTATTCCGCAGCTGCCCCATGAAAAAGTAGTATTTTCTTTTCCCTATTCTACAAAACATACTGGCTAATTCTGCTACAGCTTTGAGACTACTATAAAGTAATTGCAAGTGCTACTGCCACTCATTGCACTGTGTACTCTCTGAGACACCAATTTAGTTATTTCTATATTCCTCCCATATCTTAGCAGATTCTGGCTCACATACTCATGCCTAGTAGATATATCAGTGTCATTGAGTGAATGAATTTTTTTAAAAAGTTCAAATTTCATCACTTTAGAATAAAATTTTTAAATATTTAATGAAAAAGATCACTTTGACCAAAACCTATGGGTAAAATACCAAGTATCCTTTATAAACTAATAAAATGAAATCAGTACCATTAAATGAGAGTGCATCATATCAGAAGATATGGTATGAATAAATTGTTATCTAGACACTGATGAAGTTTTTCCCAAAATCCTCATGAAAATTTTAGCATTATGCAAAAAAGAAGAAAGTACAAATGTTAAAAGTGAAGGAAACGATCATAACTATGAAGCTTTAAATTAGTTTATTTTTAATATTTATGTTTACCGCTTTCTAAAAAGAGTGACTCTCTTTTGTTAACTCATTGACTCACATCCATATGCTTATATTTTGATTAACAGGTCCACTGTAAGAGGAAATAAGAACGAAAGGTTTAAGACTGAGAATTATGGTCTGTACTGAGTTCCAGTCCGGAAGAAATAAAGAGGAAATGTAAGAATACTAGATGTAGAACATATCAACTGATGTGATATACATCATTATCCCTTAAAGTTTTACTGCCACGTGCTTAGCAAGCTTTCTCAAAATTTGAGTTTTGAAAAGAATTCTTAAAAAAAAAAATGCTTCAGTTGGCAGTGAAATAAATTCACTTCTTGAATTATTATATGGGGTCATCAATGCAAAGAAAGTACATGATTTAAAAAAGGCACTTTGAACATTCAGTTAAAGGTGTCCTTATTAAAAATGATATAAAGGATTCTGACAGAGAAACTGATTGGGCCACCTCAGATCAATGCATGGTAAAGAATTTTCCACATGTAAAGAAAACTTCAGTTCAAAGCAAAGTAAGCAGATTGCAAGTACATGGAGCATTATCTATTTAACAAAATATACAGAGCCTTTCAGATCTTTTAGATGGTGTTAACTGCTACAAATCTGGACAATTTGTAAAATAGACTATAATTGGATTCTGCACAGCACTTTAAGGAAATAGGCTAAGTGCAATATATTTTAACTGTTAGCAATTAAGAGAAGTATAAAAATATTGAATATTCTAAACTTGCTTTCCACAGTCACATAAATTAAATAAAAAATACAGAAATAATAGATTTTCTTTTTTAACCCTTTTTAATTTTAGAAGTAATAACTGTACTGGTTCCATGATAAAAATGTTAGTGCAAAAGTAAATTCTGTGTATTAGACTACACAGAAGAACTATACAAGAAAGGTCTTAATGAACCAGATAATCACAATGTGTGATCACTCACCTATAGCCGGACAGCCTGGAGTGTGAAGTAGTGAGCCTTAGGAAGCATTACTATGAACAAAGCTAGTGGAGGTGGCGAAATTCCAGCTGAGCTATTTCAAATCCTAAAAGATAATGCTGTTAAGGTGCTGCACTCAATATGTCAGCAAATTTGAAAAATCCAACAGTGACCACAGGACTGGAAAATGTGCTTTCATTCCAATCGCAAAGAAGGGCAATGCCAAAAAAATGTTCAGTTTTTACGTGCTAAGTCACTTCAGTCGTGTCCGACTCTTTGTGACCCCATGGACTGTAGCCTGCCAGACTCATCTGTCAAGGAATTCTCCAGGCACTAATACTGGAGTGGGCTCCCATGCCCTTCTCCATGGGATACTCCTGAAATAGGGATTGAATCCACGTCTTCTGTGGCTCCTGCACTGAAGGCAAATTCTTTACTGCTGAGCCACCATGGAAGCCCCCAAATGTTCAAACTACTATACAATTGTGCTCATTTCACATGCTAGCAAAGTTATGCTCAAAATCCTTTATGCTTGGCTTCAGCACTACATGAACTGAGAAATTCCAGATGTGCAAGCTGGGTTTCAAAGAGGCAGAAGAACCAGAGATCAAATTGCCAACATTCATTGTACCATGAAAAACCAAAGGAGTTCCAGAAAATCATCTACTTCTGCTTCACTGACTAAACTAAAGCCTTTGACTGTTGAATCAAAACAAACTGTGGAAAATTCTTAAAGAGATGGGAATACCAGACCACCTTACCTGCCTCCTGAAAAACCTGTGTGCAGGTCAAGAAGCAACTCTTTGAACCAGACATGAAACAACAGGCTGGTTCAAAATTGGGAAAGGAGTACAAGAAGGCTGTATATTCCCATCCTGCTTATTTAACTTTTATATGCAGAGTACATCATGTGCAATGCTAGGCCCCATGAATCATAAGCTGAATCAAGATTGCCAGAGGAAATATCAACAACTTCAGATATATAGATGATACCACTCTAATGGCAGAAAGTGAAGAGGAACTAAAGAACCTCTTGATGAAGGTGAAGAGTAAAGTGAAAAAGCTGGCTTGAAATTCAACATTCAAAAAACTGAGATCATGGCATCTGGTCCCATCACTTCATGGAAAACAGCAAGGGAAAAAGTACAAACAGTGGCAGATTTAATTTTCTTGGACTCCCAAGTTAATGCAGTAACTGCAGCCGTGAAATTAAAAGACACTTGCTCCTTGGAAGAATAGTTATGACAGACCTAGATAGCGCATTAAAAAGCATAGACATCATTTTGCCAGCAAAGGTCTGTATGGTCAAAGCTATGGTTTCTCCAGTAGACATGTATGGATGTGAGAGTTGGACCAAAAAGAAGGCTCAGCCCTTTCAAACTGTGGTTCTGGAGAAGACTCTTGAGAGTCCCTTGGACTGGAAGGATTAAACCAGTCAATCCTAAAGAATCTTATCAACCCTGAGTATTCATTGGAAGGACTACTGCTGAACCTGAAAGTCCAATACTTTGGCCACCGAATGCAAAGAGCCTACTCATTGGAAAAGGCCCTGACACTGGGAAAGACTGAAGGCAAAAGGAGAAGGGGGTGGCAGAAGATGAGATGGTTAGCTAGTACCACCAGCTCAATGGACTTGAATCTGAGCAAATTCCGGGAGATAGTAGAAGACAGAGGAGCCTGGTGTGCTTCAGTCTGCAGGCTTGACAAGAGTTGGACACAACTTAGTGACTGAACAGCAAGTTAGTGTATTATCCTGTGCTTTCAAATAATGTAATTGTGGTTTTAATTAGAACTCTTCCAACGTATTACAGAGGTTGCCCTTTCTGTTATTATTTTAGGAGTGTTGCCTACACTATGCAGATGTAGGCCTGTATAATCCTACCAGTCTCAGCTATCAGATTTTCTTTATATACAGTGCTTTGTCCTATTTTATGACCTAAGATAAAATAAGAATAGAAGCCCTTATTTTTCATTTCCATTGAACTCCATATTACAACTGTGCATACAGATTTCCAAGTGTGCATACTTCTTTCCTGACTGACATTCAATGATCAATTTTTCCTCTAAATCTACTGCTCAGTAAATCCATTAGCCACAGACATTTACACTCCTTCCTCTTTTATTTCCTGTGTGAACTAATCTCAATCATTTTCTTCAGATCATAAGCCTTTTGGGGAAGGTACGTAATTTCTTTGCTTCAAAGCTGTTAAGGCCCAGATACATCTGCAGCTTCACACACAACAAATCACTTAGATCAACATTTAAAGTATGTTTTTAAAGCTAGTAAGACATGAGACCAACATTTAAAGTATGTTTTTAAAGCTAGTAAGACATGAGACCTGCATGCTGAAATACAATCTAATCTAAAGCAGGTGAACTGAACTCTGGAATGGATATTGTGTACCTATCTTTTCTAAATGTGCAAATCAATCTACCTGGGCTACTCAAATATTTTCAGAAAAGTATCATCTGCTAAAGTAAAAATGATAAACCGATCCATTTTAAATAGAGAGCCTATCTACCACACTTTGTGATCTTATCTATTTTGAGTCATGTGAGGAGCCTGGTGTTTGTGCATCAGTCATATGATGAGGGTCATATACTTATTAACTATATAATTCTCAGCAGTGGGTACCCATTTTCATTAAACTCTCTCATAGTCATGAAACTGTGTGCTGAAATCCCTAAGACATTCTAGCCCCCTATGAGCAACTGTGGAGACACAAAATCAAATCTAGTCTGCCACAGATCTCTGCCCAACCTATATTTAAACTGTAACTCTAGATAGTCGAGAGAACTGGGCTTCCACAGGGTTTGCCCAGGATAGTTAACCCTCATAGACTCTTCCCTTCCAATATACCCCTCTCCAGAGACAGAGCTACCCTAAGTCTTTTGGGTCTTCCACACACTAATAGTGATGCTTAAATCAAATCGGTCCACTTGAGTTCCTTAAGAAGATATATGCTTCTGTCCCAGCTATAAAGAGTTTTGGGGAGATATATCCAAGTTCACAGACATAGAACTGTAGGGTAGAAATGACTCAATAGTATCTCACAATGTACTTTTACTTCCCTGAGCCTACCAAACTAAAGAACTCACAGACTGGGGTAGTTTAATATGGTAGCATAGGAAAAGCCTGAATTTACCTCCTCCCATGGACACATCAAACATACAACTACATATGGATCAGTTCCCTCTGAAAAAAACCTGGGGACTAGGTGAATACAACAAAGAATTAAAAAACATATCAAGAGGGCTAGGAGGAACAGAAACTACTCTCACCAAAAACTCCCAGTCCCAGCATTGTGTCTCACAGTAGGAAGGGATCTCATCAAATGAGTGCTTTTCCCAGAAGAAAGAGGGGTTGGGGACCCACATCATGAACCCTGGGCCCTAGGATCTACACTCAAGAGACAAACTCTCAAAATGTCAAATTTAGAAAACCAATAGGACTGATGTCCAACAGTTCCAAAGTGCTGTAGGAAACTGAGACTCCTTCAAGGGGTGAATGTGGTCTCACTCATGCCAAGACCAAGAAAATCATAGCAATACGAAACGTGCCAAGACTATGTAGGAAAGGAGGTCATTTGCAAACCTAAAAGCATTGGCTAGAGAGGAAAGCACTAGTGAGAATGCTTATCCATGCTCCTCATAGACTGAGGGATTGTCAGACCCCACCATCACCATTCCCCTCTAACCTGCTAGCCCTCAAAGGAGGGTGAGCTCAAACTCAGGGACAAGTGATTGCAGCACTATGCGGCCACCCTGCTGATGCCAGGAAGCTCTGATAGTTGCAGCCCTCCCCTGCTCCCTGGCTGGGGCCAGTGGGCACAAAGAGTCATGGCATTCTCTTGTTCCCTAGCTACTGTCTGCAAGTATGAACAGCTGTGACAGTACCCTGCTCACTGACTGGGGCTGGAAATCATTAGAAGTCACAGCATTATTCTGATCGACTATCTGTCGATCACCAACTCCCGGAGTTCACCCAAACTTATGTCCATCGAGTCGGTGATGACATCCAGCCATTTCATCCTCTGTCATCCCCAGCCTCAAGCAGAGTTGACATTCCCCTGCCCCCTGACAAGGATTGGTGGCTGCAGGCAGTCTTAGCATTCTCCCACTCCTAGCCTTAAGCTGATTCACATATAAGGACAAGGCACTCTCCTCTTGCATGTCTGGAGCCCACAGGCACAAATCATACTCCTTTTGTCTTTCTGAAGCAAGAAGGCAAGCCCTTCCCATAATGCCCAGGCTGCCTAGCTAAAGCTAGCAGGCATGCTGAGTCCACAAAAGGGTATCACATGATCACTAGGCACTGGTGCTCAAGAGTGCTGGTGTTTCTGAGCTCTGTGGCACTTTAACAATTCGAAAGAATTATTCATGGGCCACGACTCCCAGCACACTGCACAGACAGCAGACTGAAACACAACCCCAATCTTCCAGTGATAAAGGCTTATTTATTTGGTCTGGAGTTTCATCAGGAGGGTCAGACTTCAGACTTCTCGCACATCTAGAGGCCAAAGAGGTAGTCCTGGGGAGACATCCTCTGTGAGAACCCACTTAGCCTACGACAGCTTGACAAAACTCCCCTCAAAAGAAGATTATACATTCATCAAAAACCTGAGTTTTGGCAAATGTCACCCAGGACACCTCCAGATCTCCTGGTCTGGAGGACAGAAGGGATTAACATTGTAGCCCCATAGGACACCATATATTTAAAATACATTAAAACCTGCCATCTGAAGATCTAGCTTTCAATTAGCCTGAAATTATGTGCTAAATGAGATTCCCTCCTTGGAACACTGACAGGTTTTGGCACACTCTCAACCACAGAGGCATGTCAAGAATAAATCAAGTAGTATAGATGTGTACAAAACACATCTCAATAAATTTAATGAGACTGAAACCACTTCCAATTATAACAGTATGAAACCAGAAATTACAAAAAAAATTGAAAAAAAAAAAGCAAACACACGAGACTAAATAACACGCTACTAAAGAATCAATGGGTCAATGAAGAGATCAAAGAGGAAATCAAAGAAATACACCTTAACATACTGAAAAATGGAAACACAACATTCTAAAAAATATTAAACACAGCAAAAGCAATTCAAAGATGGAAGTTCACAGGCCTATTTCAAAAAGCAAGAAAAATCTCAGATATATATTTCAAATTTACACCTCACTAAACTAAAAAAAGAAGTACAAAACTCAAAATTAGCAGAAGGAAGGAAAAATAAAGATCAGAGCAGAAAAAAGTGAAATAGAGACCAAAAAAAATCAATGAAACTAAGAGATAAATCTTTAGCTAGATTCATCCAGAAAAGAAGAAAGGAGGGGTGGTACCAAGATGGTGGAGGAATAGGATAGGAAGACAACTTTCTCCCCTACAAATTCATCAAAAGATCATTCAAATGCTGAGCAACTTCTACAAAACTTCTGAACAGTGGTGGAGGCATCCAGTAAGGCAGCCCATTCTCTTTGAAAGGAGGTGGGACAAAATGTAAGACAAAAAAAGAGACAAAAGGGTTAGGGATGGAAACCCACCCTGGGGAGGGAGTCATGGAGGAGAAGTTTCCACATGGTAGGAAACCCTCACATAGGCGAGTCAGAATGGCTACTATTAAAAAGTCTACAAACAATAAATGCTGGAGAGGGTGTGGAGGCAAGGGAACCCTCTAACACTGTTGGTGGGAATGCAAACTAGTATAGCCACTATGGAGAACAGTGTGGAGATTCCTTAAAAAACTGGAAATAGAACTGCCATACGACCCAGCAATCCCACTGCTGGGCACAGACACCAAGGAAGCCAGAATTGAAAGAGACACTTATACCCCAGTGTTCATTAAAGCACTGTTTACAATAGCTAGGACATGGAAGCAACTTAGATGTCCATTGGCAGATGAATGGATAAGAAAGTTGTAGTACATATACACAATGGAATATTATTCAGCTATTAACAAGAATGCATTTGAGTCAGTTCCAAGGAGGGGAATGAAACTGGAGCCTATTATACAGAGTGAAGTAAGTCAGAAAGAAAAACACCAATACAGTATACTAATGCATATATATGGAATTTAGAAAGGTGGTAACAGCAACTCTATATGCAAGACAGCAAAAGAGACACAGATATAAAGAACTGACTTTTGGGCTTTGTGGGAGAAGGTGAGGGTTGGATTATTTGAGAGGATAGCATTGAAAGATGTACATTACCATATGTGAAATAGATGACCAGTCCAAGTTTGATGCATGAAACGGGGCACTTTTAAAGTCAGTGCACTGGGATAACCCAGAGGGGTGGGAAGAGATTGAGGTGGGAGGGGGTCCAGGATGAGGGGACACATGCACACCCATGATTGATTCATGTCAATGTATGGCAAAACCCACAATAATATTGTACAGTAATTAGCCTCTAATTAAAATAAATTAATTAATAATAAAAAAGAAAGAACCCAGATAAAATATATGAGAATGAAAGATAAGTTACAACTGAGACCACAGAAATAGAAAGGATAATAAGAGACAACTATGAATAATTGTGTGGGCTTCCCTTGTAGCTCAGCTGGTAAAGAATCTGCCTGCATTGCAGGAGACCCCAGTTCGATTTCTGGATCAGGAAGATCCCCTGGAGGAGGGCATGACAATCCACTCCAGTATTCTTGCCTGGAGAATCCTCATGGACAGAGGAGGCTGGCGGGCTACAGTCCATGAGGGTCGCAGAGTCGATCACAACTGAGTGACTAAGGACATGAACAATTATGTAGCAACAGACTGAACATCCTAGAAGAAATGGATAAATTCCTAGAAATTTATAACCTGCTCAGACTGATTCATGAAGAAATAGAAAACCTCAACAGGCTGATTACTACTAAGACAATTGAATAAATAATCAAAAACCTCCCAACAAACCACCAAACTGGTGATATCTACCAAACATTTAAATAAGAATACCAATCTTTCTCAAACTCTTTCATAAAATAGAAGAGGTGGGAACATTTCCAAATTCACCTATAAGGTCAGGATTATCCTGATATCAAAATAGTCAAAGATATGAAGAGAAAAGAAAATTTCAAGCTGATATTCCTGATAAACATAGATGCAAAAGTCCTCAACAAAATATTAGCAAACTGAGCATAATGATTCATTGAAAGAATTGTATATCTTGATTAAGTGAGAATCATTCCTATGATGTGAGGATAGTTCACAATCCACAAGCCAATGTGACACATCCCACTAATAAAGTAAAAGCTAAACATAATACAATCATCTCAATACATTCAAAAAGCATTGGGTAAAATCCAACTTTTATTTACAATACGATCTATCAACAAGGTAGGTATAAAAGGCACATACCTCAACGTAATAGAGGCCATATGTGGCTAACATGATACTCAATGGTGAAAAATTAAAAGCTTTTGTTCTCCTCACTCTTATTCAGCATAATACTGGAAGTCTTAGCCAGAAAAATTCGGCCATAAAAATGGTGGGTAAGGCATCAAAATTGGAATGAAAGACAAAACGGTCACTGTTTGCATATGAAATGATGTTATAACATAAAAACCCTAAAGACTTCACCAAAACACTGTTAGAACTAATAAATGAATTCAGTAGACGTGTAGAAAACAATGATATATATTAGTAACAAAATTTGGGGTTTTTTTAACACTAATAATGAGCTATCAGATAAATTAAGAAAACAAAATTGTTAGAAATTGCATCAGTAAAAATAGATACCTAGGAATAAATTTATCTGAGGAAGTGAAAGAGATGTACTCTGGAAACTGTGATACACTGATGAAAGAAATTGATGAGAGCACAAACAAATAGAAAGACATACCATGTTCATAGATTAAAAAAATTAATACTGTTGACATGTTCATACTACACAAATCAATCTCAAGATTCAGTGCAATCGCTCTTAAAATACCAATGGCATTTTCCACTGAACTTTTAGATAGATCAAAGAATTCTCACTTTTTTAAATGAAAACTACAAAAGACCTCAAATAGCCAAAGACATCTTGAAAAAGAAGAAAAAAGTTGGAGGTATCATACATCTTGATTTCCCCAATCCTACAAAACTATAGTAATTAAAACAACATGGTACTGGCAGAAAAACGGACACATAGATCAATGGAACTAAATGAACCCAGAAATAAGCCCATGCATATACAGTTGATTAATTTTTTAAATAAAACAGGCAAGACTAAACATAAGAGAAAAGACAATTTCTTTATAAATGGTGTTGGGAAAATTGAACAGATATATGCAGAAGAATAAATCTGGAGCTCTACCTAACATCCATACAGAAATAAATTCAAAACAGATTAAAACCTTAAATGTATATCTGCAATCATAACATTCTTATAAGAGAACAAGGCAGGAAGCTCTTTGAGATAAGTCTTAGTGAAAGCTTTTAGACCTGTATCTTTGGCCAAAAATTAGAAGGAAAGAAAAAAAGGAACATAAACAAATGGGACCACATCAACCTTCTGCAAAGCAGAAGGAACCACCAAAAGAATGAAAAGACAACCTGCTGAATGGGGGAAATATTTGCAAATTTTATATCTGATATGGGATTAATATCTGAAACATATGAAGAACTTGTACAACTTAATATAAAAAATAAGCAATACAATTAAAAATGGACTGAGAACCTGAATAGACTTTTTCTAAAGAAAACACACAGACCAACAGGTACATAAAAAGCTATTTAAAATGACTAATCATCAGGAAATGAATTCAAAACCACAATAAGACATTACCTCACACCTGTCAGAATGGCTGTTATCAGAAGGACAGCAAATAAGTGTTGGGGATAGGGTGGAGAAAATGAAATCTTTGTGCACTGTTGGTGGGCATATAAACTGGGACAGCCACTATGGACGTCATTATAAAGGCTCCTTAGAAAATTAAAAATAGAAATACCACTCACTTCAGCAATTCTATAATACTTCTGGGTATTTACTTGAAAAAAATGAAAACATAATTCAAAAAGATATACCCAACTCTGGGTTCACTGCTGCATTGTTTACAACAGCCAAGATATGGAAACAAGCATCCATTGATAGATGAATGGATAAAGGTGTAGAAAATATATATACTTCTATATGTACGTAACTACTGGAAAAACAATAGCTTTGACTATATAAACCTTTGTTGTTAAGGCAATGTCTCTGTTTTTTAATACACTGTCTAGGTTTGTCATGGCTTTGAGAGTTGGAACATAAAGAAAGCTGAACATCAAAGAATTCATGCTTTTGAATTGTGGTGCTGGATAAGACTCTTGAGAGTCTCTTGGACTGCAAGATCAAACCAGTCTGTCCTAAAGGAAATCAGCCCTGAATATTCACTGGACGGACTGATGCTGAAACTGAAACTCCAATACTTTGGCCACCTGATGGGAAAAGCTGGATCACTGAAAAAGACCTTGATACTGGGAAAAATAGAAAGCAGGAGGAGAAGGGGATAACATAGGATGAGATGGTTGGATGGCATCACCATCTTGATAGACAAGAGTTTGAGCAAGCTCTGGGAGATGGTGAGGAACAGGGAAGCCTGGCATGCTGCAGTCCATGGGGTCACAAAGAGTCAGACACGACTGAGTGACTGAAGAACAACAAACATAAGTACATACATATGTACATATGTACATGGGCTTTCCTGGTGGTTCAGATGGTGGTCAAGAATCTACCTCCAGTGAAGGAGACCGGGTTCAATCCTTGGGTTGGGAAGATCCCCCCGAGGAGAGAATGGCTACCCACTCCAGCATTCTTGCCTGGAGAATTTCCATGGACAGAGGAGCCTGGCAGGTGACAGTCCATGGGGTCACAGAGAGTCAGAAATGGCTGAGCTACTAACACTGTCACTCTTCACATATATATATATGTGTGTGTGTATACACACACACACACACAACATACACAATGAAATATTACTCAGCCATAAATAATGAAATCTTGCCATTTGAAATAATATGGATGGATCTAGAGGGTATTCACCTAACTAAAATAAGACAGGGGAAGACAAAGAGAAATCCCATATGATCTCACTTACATTTTGAATCTAAAAACAAAACAAACTAAACAAAACCAGACTCACAGATATAAAGAAGGGATGATTGCCAGATGGAAGGGAAATGGGGGTGTGTGCAGGCAAAGTAGATGAAGGGAATAAAGAGATACAACTCTCTAGTTATAAAAATAAGCCATGGGGATATAATGTACATCATTGGGAATATAGTCAAAATTTTAATAACTTTGTATGGTGACAGATGGTAACTAGACTTATCATGGTGATCATTTCATATTACATGGGTAGTTCAATTTGTACATTCAGAAAGGGCAGGTACATGATAACTATTTCAGAGCTCAGTTCACCTGTTTTAGATTAGATCGTGTTTCAGCATGTCAGGCCTCAAGTCTTACCAGGTTCACAAACATACTTCAAATGATGATCTAAGTCATTTGTTGTGTGTAAAGCTGCAGATGTATCTGGGCCTTAACAGCTTTGAAGCAAAGAAAATATGTAGCTTCCTCAAAAGGCTTATGATCTGAAGAAAATGAGATTAGTTCATATAGGAAATAAAGGGACTTTAAATGCAGCTGATGGATTTACCAAGCATTTCATATTACTATTACACCAGAAACTAATATAATATTACATGTCAATTATATTTCAACTTAAAGAACTCAGGTATTAGGATCCCACCTTTAGTCAAGTCATATGTATATGTAGGCATTTCATGTGTACAAAAGTAAGTAGGAAGAGAAAAAAATCTGGAAGTTTCTCTCTTAAGGTAATGAGTCATGTTCCAGAGAGTATGAAGGCATTGTGATTTTACTGTGATTAAATTGACCCTCTGAACGGACATTGTCATCAAAAGTTTCCAAACCTGCTGTCTTTAAAACACTGCTGGACTGGTTAGTATTACTAGAGTCTCAACATTTTGCATTAATAAAGTGGATAAGGATTCCATTCTCTTCTTCCAATCTTGCTTTTGTATTCTACTGAAATAAACTCCCCATCTTGCTATGGAATCCTAATTGAGCCCAACTCTTTCTAGTTATGTGGGTTTAAAAAAATAATTGTGTAATCTGTTTAAAACTTCTAATCTCTTGTCCAAGGAAAAGCTCAACACATGTTCCCTTTTACAAATGCTTCCTCTACTACTAAGTTGAAAACAGGAAGGATTATAAAGAGTGAAAGTCTCAAATTAGAACACTTTCAAACACCACACACAAAGATAAACTAAAAATGGATTAAAGACCTAAATGTAAAAAAAGAAACTATAAAACTCTTAGAGGAAAACATAGGCAGAACACTCAATGACATAAACCAAAGCAAAATCTTCTATGACCCACCTCCTAGAGTAATGGAAATAAAGTTAAAAAAAAAAAACAACAACAACAACAAATTGGACCTAATTATACTTAAAAGCTTTTGCACAGTAAAGGAAACTACAAACAAGGTGAAAAGACAACCCTCATAATGGCAGAAAATAATAGCAAATGAAACAACTGACAGAAAATTAATTTCCAAAATATACAAGTACCTCATACAATTTAATATCAGAAAAACAAACAACCCAATCAAAAAGTAGGAAAAAGACCTAAACAGACATCTCTCCAAAGACATACAGATGGCTAATAAACACATGAAAATATGCTCAACATCACTCATTATTAGAGAAATGCAAATCAAAAAACTACAATGAGATACCACCTCACACCAGGCAGAATGGCCATCATCAAAAAGTCTACAAACAAAAATGCTGGAGAGGGTGTGGAGAAAAGGGAACACTTTTGCATTGCTGGTGGGAATGTAAATTGATATGGCCACTATGGAAGATGGTATGGAGATTCCTTAAAAAGCTAGGAATAAAACCACCATATGACCATAATCTTACTCCTAGGCATATACCCTGAGGAAATGGAAATCAAAATTGAAAAAGACCCATGTACTCCAGTGTTCACTGCAGCACTATTTGCAATAACTAGAACATGAAAGCAACCTAGATGTCTATCGACAGATGAATGGATAAAGAAGCTGTGGTACATATATACAATGGATTACTACTCAGCCATAAAATGGAAGACATTTGAGTCAGTTCTAATGAGGTGGATGAACCTAGGACCTATTATACAGAGTGAAGTAAGTCAGAAAGAGAAACATAAATATCGTATACTGACACATATATATGGAATCTACATGGTACCGATGAACTAATTTTCAGGGCAGCAATGGAGAAACAGACATAGAAAACAGACCTGTGAATATGGAGGGAAGGGAGGAGGGAGAGGATAAGATGTATGGAGAGAGTAACATGGAAATTTACAATACCACATGTTTGGGCTTCGCTTGTGGCTCAACTGGTAAAAAATCTGCCTGCAATGCAGGAGTCCTGGGTTCAATTCCTGGGTTGGGAAGATTCCCTGGAGAAGGGAAAGCCTATCCACCCCAGTATTCTGGCCTAGAGAATTGCATGGACTGTAAAACATATAGTCAATGGGAATTTGCTGTATGACTCAGGGAACTCAAACAAGGTTCTGTGACAATCTAGAAGGGTGGGATGGGGAGGGAGATGGAAGGGAGGTTCAGGACATGGGTGCACCTATGGCTGATTCTTGTTGATGTATGACACAAAACCATAAAATTCTGTAAAGCAATTATCCTTCAATTAAAAAAAATAAAGTAGCAAAAAATATTAAAAAGTGGAAGTCTCTTAATTGAGTTGCAGACCAGTTCTTTTGGAAGGCTATTGCTTCTGTGCAACCTGTGTTCAAACATTCTTTTGAACAAGACATGGGTGGCTTCTCTGCAATGCACTTTGTGATCTGGAATTCACAAAATTTCTTGTTGTAGGTTATCTGTTTCTAGTTGAAACTCTTCCATTCATAGCTGTTCACATACAGCTCTCACTAATGGACTTGTTTGTCCAGTAAGTCCTCGGGTTGGATACTTGCAGCGTGATTCATCCAAGGTATAAAGGTTTATTTTATCATTTCTGCTTCCCTGGGAAACCCCTCATATCCAAGACTCAAACACTGGGATAGCAATAAAGTCTACACCACGGCCACTTCCTGCGACATCTCTCTTCTTCTCCTTGGTTCTAGCTGAGCAGACTGCCCTTCTGCTGCTCTTACGAACTTACACAGAAGCTTTAAACCCAGTTTCCAACTGCTATAACCCCATTAGCGTGGAATAAGACTTATTTTCAGATATGGATTCTGACAGCCAACTTCAGGAAAGTGGAAGAGCCCCTAAAAGCCTGTTATTTTACATCTTAGAAAGAAAAACATGTCTCCCTCTATAGAACATTTCTATCCACGGCCATACCCCTTAAATAACTCCTCAGTGATGAGAGTAGTTCTGTCTCACCTCATCATAGTGGCAGAACAGGACAGAACAATTCCCAGCCAGTCTGATTTTAAATTAACATTAGTATCAATGAATGCAATGCATACACTATTTTGTTCCACTTAATTAAAGCTCCATTAACTATATTTCCAGGTTATTAAAAATTTCTGTGCTTTATGCCCCTGGGAGAAATAGCTACAAGGATCGTTATGACACAGAACACCAAGCTTGGGTCTAGAGATCACACACAGTGAATCTTGGCTTTAAGCCTCTGCCTGTGAAGTTGGTCACTTTTTTGTTTTGTTTTTCAAAACTTCATATGACAAAGATCTGCTTGAAAGTGGTTAGACCAACCCTTCTTCTCTGTAAAAATATAAAAACGAATTTAGTTTTAGGTGCCACTCCATCTCAGATGGTTTAAACAGAGCCATTCAATGCTTATTTTGTGTTACTTTGTAATAAATTAATCTTAGTCTCAAGAACAAATCAAAATGATTCTGAGTAAAATATTGAGGGTTTATTTTTCCTTCAATCAGTAGACTAAAAGCCAAAAAATAGAAAGCATTTTCATTTTCTAAATACTAAATTGTGTGGTAGTAAAAACTACAAAACTATAGGAATTACAAAGATGAGATTATCTTGAAAGGAGACTGACTGAAATCACACTGGTAGAAAGAGAAGACTAACATAGAGCCTACACGCAGCCATGTACACACTCCAGTAGAGAACGTGCACACATGTTCACTACCACACTTGTGTGTGGGAGTGAGTCCTGTCCCACCCAAACCCCCAAGGTCTTTGTGAACACTGAGGTGGCTTTTTTCTCCCAAACCTGAAATGTCCATCACCATATTATGGGTATGGCAGGATACATGTGCAGCCAGCTAAAGAGAGGAATTACATTTTAGAAGCTTTTCCTGATCCTTAAAGGTCCGATGCATATGCTCTGATGGTGGATTTTAAAAAGGTTTTCTTTAAAGAAATGTTTCTTCAAACAAATGTCATCTGCTCATTTGATTGGGTGGGAGGAAGATAAATTAGGAGCTTGGGCTTAACATATACACACTACAATATATAAAACAAATAATCAACCAAGTCCTACTGTAGAGAACGGGGACCTCTACTCAATATTCTGTCATACCCTACATAGGAAAAGAATTGGAAAAAGAATGAATATATTAATATGCTTAACTTAATGACTACACTGTACATGTGAAACTAACACAACACTATTAGTCAACTATGCTCTAATAAAGTTTTTTAAAAAGATACAAAAAGGGTTTTCATATAAATATACACTAAATTATCCCAAGTAACCCCCTGAGCTCATGATTCCTCCACCTCATAAGAAAGCTGTAGAGTGTAGTTGTTCAGATTTTGTGGTAGCATGCAAAATTTTTTCTTTGTGATGGGAAGTTCTTTTCTGTAATTGTCACAGAGGCAACTTCTGCAGACTCAGCAAAGTCTGTGCTTAAGGGAACCTGAGTCTGCAGAATCAGGGAATGGAAATTGTTCTCAGATCCTTCAAGAAATAGGAATACTTCAAGTTTTCTGAGTATAAGGAGATTTTCAGAGGGAGATTTTTCATACCAAAGATGAGGATGAGAAATATTCAAGGGGGGACCAAGGAAAATAGGCCACAGAAGACCAAAGTGAAACTGTGGGGCTGTGAAAGCATGAATGTTTCACGCCCTCTAAGAGCCTAAACTCTAAGTGCTCCTTCCACCACTCCTGAACTCTTTTTGAAGCACACAGAAGGAATTAGTTAGGCCACAACTGGTAACTATACTCTCTTGTTTAGCTCTGAGATGCTGATATGATTGTTCACTTAAAAATAACAACACACACACAGTTTAAACATCTTTCTGGGTCAGTAGTGTGAGTTCTCTTAAGGGAGGCTGAAGAAGAGGTGGTACGTGTCTTCAGTTGCCTAGCTGGTCACCCTCCCCACTGGGCTGTGCCTCTTCGTGTGCACTTCCAATTGAACAAACCAGGGGAGCAACTGGTTCCCCAAGCAGGAGAGGCCACAGGGTGGTGGTCTGCTTCTTCCCATCAGCGTTCACCCAGACATACCACTCTGGGAAAGACAGGACTGCTCACAACACATCAACCCTTCACAAAATTAATAAATAGATCATTGAGGAGAGATTTGGAAAAGGTTATGTATCCTTTTCAAGCCACTAAACTTAGTAAATAAACCCACCAGGATATGCCATTCAGCATGTAACAAGTCTGATAAAGAACAGCAACCCTTCTTGTTGCTTCCTCCATCTTCCTCTTTCTACTGGTTATTTTTCCAGCATGTACAAGGTGCTCTGGGATTCCAACTCTGGGATTCCTGGCTCTGCTTCACTACCTGGGTCTCATTTTCTTAACCTCCTGTTTTTCCCGTATTTCTTGAAACAATCATCCATACTCCCCATCTCTGTTTTCCTTCAATCTTTCTGCATTCAATTAAAACCCCTTACAATCTGATATCCTCCCTTTTCTCTACTCACTCTTCTGACTTAGGTCATCATGGAGCTCCATATTATCTAATGCAATAAACTGGTGGGGGTAGAACTTTATTTTTGTAATTGGTCCACTATCAAAATTCTCTAAGGCCTGCTGCTGCTGCTGCTAAGTCTCTTCAGTCGTGTCCAACTCTGTGCGACCCCATAGATGGCAGCCCGCCAAGCTCCGCCATTCCTGGGATTCTCCAGGCAAGAACACTGGAGTGGGTTGCCATTTCCTTCTCCAATGCATGAAAGGGAAAAGTGAAAGTGAAGTTGCTCAGTCGTGTCCGACTTGTTGAGACCCCATGGACTGCAGCCTACCAGGCTCCTCCGTCCATGGGATTTTCCAGGCAAGAGTACTGGAGTGGGTGGCCATTGCCTTCTCCACTCTAAGGCCTGAGGGTCCCAGATATTTTTTTTACCTTTGTGAATTTATGATGATAGTATCCTTTGTATTTGCTGTGTTCACACTGGGACCCCAGAATTAAGGCTTTGGCCTGTGCTCTTTGCTCTGTGGTTTTATCCAGGCTCCAGGTTTTCACTATACCACCCATGTACTAATGAATCAAAACTCTAGCATGCACATTCTGTCATGATCAGACTCACGTATCCAGAATGTTCTACAGGACCATACATCAACCTGTACACATTCTTATTCATCAATTCATCATTTTTCATCTTAAGTCTTCCTTTCTTTTATAATCTTGTACAGTCTCTGGTTTAGTCCTCAATCTCCAATATCGTCCATAAATACTTTTAATGAATGAATTCATAATGTTTAACAAAAATCAGCAATGGCTTGTATAAATCAATCATATGAACTAAAGTAATTTATGTGCTTACCCAAAAAAATCAAGCTAACTAAGTGTATCCAATATATATGAATATGTGTATCTATGTGTATATGAATATATAGGATACACTTAGCTTGATTGTTTTGGGTAAGCATGCAAATTACTTTAGTTCATATGATTAATTTATACAAGTCATTACTGATTCTTGTTAAACATGAATTCATTCATATACATAGGATCCACAAGATGATAGAGTAGAAGGATGTGCACTCATCTTCTCCTATGAGAACTCCAAAATTACAACTAACCACTGAACCAAACCATCGACAGGAGAATGATGGATCCCACCAAAAAAATATGCCCACATCCAAGGGCAAAGGAGAAGCCCCAACAAGAGAGCTGGAAAGGTGAAATAGCATTTAGAAGCAAATCCCATACCCACCAAAGATGGTCCGAGGGCTCAAACAAAACCTTGTGTGCACCAGGACCCAGGGACCCCACAAGAGGCTGAGCCAGACCTGCCTTTGAGTGTCTGAGTATCTCCTGTGAAGGCACAGGTCAGCAGTGGCCTGCTGCAGGGACAGGTGCTATGACTGAAGCAGACCTGGGAGGCATGGCAATTGAGTCCCAACATAAAGCCACCAAGCAGACACACCACAAACTGGAGAACAATTATACCAAAGAAGTTCTTGCACTGTTGTGAAAGTTCCAGGGTCCACAAGAGAGTTCCCAACCTGGGGATCTGGCAAACGGACTGAGAATCCCAGGGAATTTGACTTTGAAGGCCAGTGGGATTTGATGACAGAACTTACACAGGACTGGGGAAACAGATTCTTGGAGAGTACACACAAAATCTTGTGTGCACCAGGAACCCGGAAGAAAGGAGCAGTAACCCCACGAGAGACTGAGCCAGACTTGCCTGTGAGTGTCCAGGGGTCTTCAATGGAGGCGTGGGCAGACAGTGGCCTGCCAGGGAGTCAGGGGCACTGAATACAACAGTCCTGGCATAAGTCCTTTCAGAAGGAGATTAACAATGTTACCCCTACCATAGTTTGGCCTTAAGCCAAACTACAGGGAAGGAACATGGCCCCACTCATCATAGAAAACTGGATTAAAGATTTACTGAGCATGGCCTCCATGAGCCAAGGAATGTTGGCAATTTGATCTCTGGTTCCTCTGCCTTTTCTAAACTCAGCTTGAAAATCTGGAAATTCATGGTTCACATACTGTTGAAGCCTGGCTTGGAGAATTTTGAGCATTACTTTCCTAGCATGTGAGATGAGAGCAATTGTACAGCAGTTTGAGCATTTCCACAAACTGTGGAAAATTCTTAAAGAGATGGGAATACCAGACCACCTGACTTGCCTCCTGAGAAATCTATATGCAGGTCAAGAAGCAACAGTTAGAGCTGGACATGGAACAACAGACTGGTTCCAAATAGGAAAAGGAGTACATCAAGGCTGTCTATTGTCACCCTGCTTATTTAAGTTACATGCAGAGTACATCATGAGAAACGCTGGGCTGGATGAAGCACAAGCTGGATCAAGATTTCTGGGAGAAATATCAATAACCTCAGATATGCAGATGACACCACCTTTATGGAAGAAAACTAAGAGGAACTAAAGAGCCTCGTGATGAAAGTGAAAGGGGAGAGTGAAAACGTTGACTTAAAGCTCAACATTTAGAAAACTAAGATCATAGCATCCAGCCCCATCACTTCATGGCAAATAGATGGGGAAACAATGGAAACAGTGAGATACTTTAGTTTGGGGGGCTTCAAAATCACTGCAGATGGTGACAGCAGCCAGAAATTAAAAGACGCTTGCTCCTTGGAAGAAAAGTTATGACCAACCTAGACAGCATATTAAAAAGGAGAGACATTACTTTGCCAACAAAGGTCGATCTAGTCAAAGCTATGGTTTTTCTAGTAGTCATATATGGATATCAGAGCTGGACTATATATTTGAACTGTGGTGTTGGCAAAGACTCTTGAGAGTCCCTTGCACAGTGAGGAGATGAAATTCATCAATCCTAAAGGAAATCAATCCTGAATATACATTGGAAGGACTGATACTAAAGCTGAAACTCCACCTGATGCAAAGAACTGACTCATTGGAGAAGACCCTGATGCTGGGAAAGATTGAAGGTGGGAGGAGAAGGGGATGACAGAGGATGAAATGCAGGATGGCATCACCAATTCAATGGACATGAGTTTGAGCAAGCCCTGTGAGCTGGTGGCGAACAGGGTAGCCTGGCGTGCTGCAGTTCATGGGGTCGCAAAGAGTCAGACATGAGCAAGTGAAGTGAACAGAACTAAATGTATACTCATAGCTCATAAGACTCAAACCATAAAATCACTAACAAGTCTTCTGTGAAGCATTTTGTGCCTCATCTACCACTCTGCCACCAATAAACTATAGAACACTGGAGAAAAAAATTATAATCTATGTATGTGTGCTAAGTTGCTTCAGTCATATCCGACTCTTTGTGACCCTGTGGACTGTAACCCACCAGGCTCTTCTGTCCATGGGATTCGCCAGGCAAGAATATTGGAGTGGGTTGCCATTTCCTCCTCCAGAGGTTCCTCCCTACTCATGGATCAGCTGGTGTCTCCTGCATCTCCTGCATTGGCAGGCAGGTTCTTTACCACTAGCAGAACCTAATACCTCACAAATAAAAATAGTAGAACTGATCACATTATAAGCAATTTAGTTTCTTATGTGTGTGTCTAACTATAATTTGAGTTTCCTAAAGGCTAACTTTATACACATATAGTTTCATCTTATCTGTGCTTGCCATATCTGGCACTTGATATTTTTGGACAAGTAATAGAATCTAGTAGACCCACTTCTAGTGTAGGATGTCCTTCTCACTTTAATTTTTATATAAGATTCTTTTACAAGATGAACTATTTTCTTATTTGTTTTAATTGGAGGCTAATTATTGTACAATATTGTGGTTTTTGCTATACATTGACATGAATCAGCCACAGGTGTACATGTGTCTCCCATCCCGAACCCCCCTCCCACCTCCCTCCCCATTCCATCCCTCTGAGTTGTCCCAGTGCACCAGCTTTGAATGCCCTGTTTCATGCATCAAACTTAGACTGGTCATCTATTTCACATATGGTAATGTACATGTTTCAATGCTATTCTCTCAAATCATCCCACCCTCGCCTTCTCCCACAGAGCTCAAAAGTCTGGTCTTTATATATCTGTCTCTTTTGCTGTCTCACATATAGAGTTGCTGTTACCATCTTTCTAAATTCGAAATATATGCATTAATATACTGTATTGATTTTTTATTTCTGGTTTACTTCACTCTGTTAATAGGATCCAGTTTCATCCACCTCATTAGAACTGATTCAAATGCACTCTTTTGAATAGCTGAGCAATACTCCATTGTGTATATGTACCACAGCTTTCTTATCCATTTGCCTGCTTCCATGTCCTAGCTATTATAAATAGTGCTGTGATGAATACTGGGGTAAAAGTGTCTCTTTCAATTCTGGTTTCTTTGGTGTGTATGCCCAGCAGTGGGATTGCTGGGTTGTATGGCAGCTCTATTTCCAGTTTTTTAAGGAATCTCCACACTGTTCTCCATAGTGGCTATACTAGTTTGCATTCCCACCAACAGTGTAAGAGGGTTCCCTTTCCTCCACACCCTCTCCAGCATTTATTGTTTGCAGACTTTTTGATGGCAGCCATTCTGAACAGCCTGAGATGGTACCTCATTGCGGTTTTGATTTGCATTTCTCTGATAATGAATTGTGTTGAGCATCTTTTCATGTGTTTGATAGCCATCTGTATGTCTATGGAGAAATATCTGTTCAGTTCTTTGGCCCATTTTTGATTGGGTCACTTATTTTTCTGGTATTGAGCTACATGAGCTGCCTGTATATTTTTGAGATTAATTCTTTGTCAGTTGTTTCATTTGCTATTATTTTCTCCCATTCCAAAGGCTGTCTTTTCACCTTGCTTATAGCTTCCTTCGTTGTGCAAAGCTTTTAAGCTTAATTATGTCCCATTTGTTTATTTTTTATTTTATTTCCAGTACTCTGTGAGGTGGGTCATGGAGGATCTTGCTGTGATTTACGTCAGAGAGCATTCTGTCTGTTTTTCTCCAGAAGTTTTACAGTTTCAGGTCTTATATTTTAATCCATGTCAAGTTTACTTTTGTGTATGGTGTTAGAAAGTGTTCTATTTGGTTTTAAATGTCTTTTAATTAGTATTTACTAGTCACCCATGGTGCTTAAAAAATATACATAAATAGTAACAGCACCTGTTCAAAGACAACCGCTTTGTTGATGGATGGCGAGCTATTAAATATTGAAATGAATGTAGTACAATTCGAGACACAAGAAAGCAAATCTTAACTATTTCAGGATATTTTTCAATTGCATACCATAGATTCTGATGGACAATTCCAGGCATTTTTCTTTTCAGTCAGTTCAGTTCAGTCACTCAGTCGTGTCCGAATCTTCGCGACCCCATGAATCACAGCACACCAGGCCTCCCTGTCTATCACCAACTCCCGGAGTTTACCAAGACTCATGTCCACCGAGACAGTGATGCAATCCAGCCATCTCATCCTCTGTCGTCCCCTTCTTCTCCTGCCCCCAATCCCTCCGAACATCGGAGTCTTTTCCAATGAGTCAACTCTTCTCATGAGGTGGCCAAAGTACTGGTGTTTCAGCTTTAGCATCATTCCTTCCAAAGAAATCCCAGGGCTGATCTCCTTCAGAATGGACTGGTTGGATCTCCTTGCAGTCCAAAGGGCTCTCAAGAGTCTTCTCCAACACTACAGTTCAAAAGCATCAATTCTTCGGCACTCAGCCTTCTTCACAGTCCAACTCTCACATCCATACATGATCTCTAGAAAAACCATTGCCTTGACTAGATGGACCTTTGTTGGCAAAGTAACGTCTCTGCTTTTCAATACGCTATCTAGGTTGGTCATAACTTTCCTTCCAAAGAGTAAGCGTCGTTTAATTTCAGGGCTGCAGTCACCATGTGCACTGATTTTGGAGCCCCCAAAAATAAAGTCTGACACTGTTTCTCCATCTATTTCCCATGAAGTGATGGGACCGGATGCCATGATCTTCGTTTTCTGAATGTTGAGCTTTAAGCCAACTTTTTCACTCTCCACTTTCACCTTCATCAAGAGGCTTTTTAGTTCCTCTTCACTTTCTGCCAGAACGGTGGTGTCATCTGCATATTTGAGGTTATTGATGTTTCTCCCAGCAACCTTGATTCCAGC
>NW_011494807.1:1103715-1104298 GCF_000754665.1 Bison bison bison | reverse complement strand
ATTACTTTACTAGTGTGTGAGATGAGTGCAATTGTGTGGTAGTTTGAGCATTCTTTGGCATTGCCTTTCTTTGGGATTGCAATGAAAACTGACCTTTTCCAGTTCTGTGGCCACTGCTGAGTTTTCCAAATTTGCTGGCATATTGAGTGCAGCACTTTCACAGCATCATCTTTCAGGATTTGAAATAGCTCAGCTGGAATTCCATCACCTCCACTAGCTTTGTTCATAGTGATGCTTTCTAAGGCCCACTTGACTTCACATTCCAGGATGTCTGGCTCTAGGTCAATGATCACACCATTGTGGTTATCTGGGTCGTGAAGATCTGTTTTGTACAGTTCTTCTGTGTATTCTTGCCATCTCTTCTTGATATCTTCTGCTTCTGTTAGGTCCATACCATTTCTGTCCTTTATTGAGCCCATCTTTGCATGAAATGTTCCTTTGGTATCTCTGATTTTCTTGAAGACATCTCTAGTCCTTCCCATTCGTTGTTTTCCTCGATTTCTCTGCATTGATCGCTGAGGAAGGCTTTCTTATCTCTCCTTGCTATTCTTTGGAACTCTGCATTCAGATGCTTATCTTTCCT
>NW_011494807.1:1103107-1103615 GCF_000754665.1 Bison bison bison | reverse complement strand
ATTTGGAACCAGTTTGTTGTTCCATGTCCAGTTCTAACTCTTGCTTCCTGACCTGCATACAGGTTTCTCAAGAGGCAGGTCAGGTGGTCTGGTATTCCCATCTCTTTCAGAATTTCCCACAGTTTATTGTGATCCACACAGTCAAAAGCTTTAGCATAGTCAATAATGCAGAAATAGATGTTTTTCTGGAACTCTCTTGCTTTTTCCATGATCCAGTGGATGTTGGCAATTTGATCTCTGGTTTCTCTGCCTTTTCTAAAACCAGCGTGAACATCAGGAAGTTCACAGTTCACATATTGCTGAAGCCTGGCTTGGAGAATATTGAGCATTACTTTACTAGTGTGTGAGATGAGTGCAATTGTGTGGTAGTTTGAGCATTCTTTGGCATTGCCTTTCTTTGGGATTGCAATGAAAACTGACCTTTTCCAGTTCTGTGGCCACTGCTGAGTTTTCCAAATTTGCTGGCATATTGAGTGCAGCACTTTCACAGCATCATCTTTCAGGATTT
>NW_011494807.1:1079370-1103007 GCF_000754665.1 Bison bison bison | reverse complement strand
TCTCTCCTTGCTATTCTTTGGAACTCTGCATTCAGATGCTTATCTTTCCTTTTCTCCTTTGCTTTTCACTTCTCTTCTTTTCACAGCTATTTGTAAGGCCTCCCCAGACAGCCATTTTGCTTTTATTGCATTTCTTTTCCATGGGGATGGTCTTGATCCCTGTCTCCTGTACAATGTCATGAACCTCATTCCATAGTTCATCAGGTACTCTATCTGTCAGATCTAGGCCCTTAAATCTATTTCTCACTTCCACTGTACAATCATAAGGGATTTGATTTAGGTCATACCTGAATGGTATAGTGGTTTTCCCTACTTTCTTCAATTTAAGTCTGAATTTGGCAATAAGGAGTTCATGACCTGAGCCATAGTCAGCTCCTGGTCTTGTTTTTGCTGACTGTATAGAGCTTCTCCATCTTTGGCTGCAAAGAATATAATCAACCCCCAAGAGTCACTGGCAGGAGGGTGATACTGTTACCAACTGGAGTGTGCCCTATTTCTCAAATGAATTAGAGTCAAAATACATCAAAAAAAGAAAAAAAAATGAGAATCACAACATATTATTTTCATCTGCAAATATATGTATGTATGTATATTTTTACATACACATACATATATATAATTTTATAAAATTTTCTAAGAATGTATGATCACCCAAGATAAGCTTTAAACCTACAATAATTATCACAGCATTTTAAATTAATAGTGAAGAGTGGGTGAATGTAAAAGTTGTTCAGTTGTGTCTGACTCGTTCTTTGAGATCCCATGGACTGTAGTTCATGGAATTATCCAGGCCAGAATACTAGAGTTGGTTGCTGTTTCCTTCTTCAGGGGATGTTCCGAACCCAGGGATTGAACTCAGGTCTCCCATAACGTCGGCAGATTCTTTACCAGTTGAGCCATGAGGGAAGCCCAAGAACACTGGAGTGGGGAGCCTATCCCTTCTCGAGGGCCTCTCACCAACCCAGGAGTTGAACCTGGGTCTCCAGAATTGCAAGAGGATTCTTTACCAACTGAGGTACATAAGCTATTTCTATAGATGATATCCGAATCCCTAAATCAGTTTTGTGAACGTTGACCATGATTATCAGTTCAGTTCAGTCCCTCAGTTGTGTCTGACTATTTGCGACTCCATGGACTGCAGCATGCTAGGCTTCCCAATCCATCACCAACTCCTGGAGCTGGCTCAAACTCATATCCATCAACAGAGACCATCCAACCATCTCATCCTCTGTTGTCCCCTTCTCCTCCCGCCTTCAATCTCTCCTAGCATCAGGGTCTTTTCCAATGAGTCAGTTCTTTGCATCAGGTGGAGTTTCATCTTCAGCATCAGTCCTTCCAAAGAATATTGAGGAATGATTTTCTTTAGGGTTTCATCTCCTTCTTGTCCAAGGGACTCTCAAGAGTCTTCTCCAACACCACAGTTCAAAAGTGTCAATTCTTTGGCACTCAGCTTTCTTTATAGTCCAACTCTTACATCCATACATGACTACTGGAAAAACCATAGTTTTAACTAGATGGACTTTTGTTGGCAAAGTAATGTCTCTGCTTTTTAATATGCTGTCTAGATTGATCATAGCTTTTCTTCCGAGGAACAAGTGTCTTTTAATTTCATGGCTGCAGTCATCATCTGCAGTGATTTTGGAGCTCCCAAAAATAATCTGTCACTGTTTCCATTGTTTCCCCATCTATTTGCTATGAAGTGATGGGACCGGATGCCATGACCTTAGTTTTCTGAATGTTGAGTTGTAAGCCAACTTTTTCACTCTCCTCTTTCACTTTCAGCAAGAGGCTCTTTAGTTCTTTGTTTTCTGCCATAAGGGTGGTGTCATCTGCATATCTGAGGTTATTGATATTTCTCCCAGCAATCTTGATTCCAGCTTGTGCTCCATCTAGTCCAGCATTTCTCATGATGTACTCTGCATATAAGTTAAATAAGCAGGGTGACAATATACAGACTTGACATACTCCTTTTCCTATTTGGAATCAGTCTATTTTTCCATGTCCAGTTCTAACTGTTGCTTCTTGACCTGCATACAGATTTCTCAAGAGGCAGGTCAGGTAGTCTGGTATTCCCATCTTTTTAAGAATTTTCCACAGTTTGTTGTGATCCACACAGTCAAAGGCTTTGGCATAATCAGTAAAGCAGAAGTAGTTGTTTTTATGGAACTTTCTTGCTATTTCAATGATCCAATGGACGTTGGCAATTTGATCTCTGGTTCATCTGCCTTTTCTGAATCCAGTTTGAACATCTGGAAGTTCACAGTTTACGTATTGCTGAAGCCTAGCTTGGAGAATTTAGAGCATTACTTTACTAGCGCATGAGATGAGTGCAATTGTGTGGTAGTTTGAGCATTCTTTGGCATTGCTTTTCTTGCTTTGACTGTATGGACCTTTGTCTGCAAAGTAAGGTCTCTGTTTTTTAATACGTTGCCTAGGTTGGTCATAGATTTTCTTCTAAGGAGCACGTTTCTTTTGATTTCATGGCCACAGTCATCATCTGCAGTGATTTGGGAGCTCAAGAAATAAAGTCTGTCACTGTTTCCATTGTTTCCCCATCTATTTGCCATGAAGTTATGGATCAGATGCCATGATCTTAGTTTTTTGAATGTTGTGTTTTGAGCCAGCTTTTTCACTCTCCTCTTTTACTTTCATCAAGAGGCATTTCAGTATTTCTTCACTTTCTGCCATAAGGGTGATGTCATCTGTGTATCTGAGGTTATTGATATCTCTCTCCTGGCAATCTTGATTCCAGCTTGTATTTCATCCAGCCCAGCATTTCTCATGATGCACTCTGGATATAATTTAAATAAGCAGGGTGAAAATATAAAGCCTTGACATACTCCTTTCTTTATTTGGAACCAGTCTGTGTCTTTATTTGGAACCATGTCCGGTTCTAACTGTTGCTTCTTGACCTGCATACAAATTTCTCGGCACACAGGTTAGGTCATCTGGCATTCCATCTTTTGAAGAATTTTCCACAGTTTGTTGTGATCCACACAGTCAAAGGCTTTAATAGTCAATAAAGCAGAAGTAGATGTTTTTCTGGAATTCTCTTGCTTTTTCTATGAACCAAAGGATGTTGACAATTAGATCTCTGGTTCTTCTGCCATTTTTAAATCCAGCTTGAACATCTGGAAGTTCTTGGTTTGTGTACTGCTGAAGCCTCATTTGGAGAATTTTGAGCATTACTTTGCTAGCATGTGAGATGAGTGCAAAAAAAGAGCAAGATGGAGGAATAGAAAGACATGTGCTCATCTTCTCCTGCAAGAAATCCCCAACTGCAACTTGCTGCTGAACAATAACAACAGGAGAATGTTGGATCCCACCATAAAATGATACCCCACATTAAAGGGCAAAGGAGAAGCCCCAGCAAGACAGTAGGACAGGCAAAATCACAAATAGAAACAAACTCCATTGGCCAGAGATGCTTGGAGGGCTCAAACATAGCCTTGTGCATACCAGGACCCAGAGACCCAACAGAGACTGAGCCAGACCTGCCTTTGAGTGTTTCAGTGTCTCCTGCAGAGGTACAGGTCAGCAGTGGCCTGCTGCAGGGACAGAGGCTCTGGGTGCCAGAGATGTGGGCCGTACACCGTGTGGCATAAGCCCTCTTGAGGAGGTCACCATTAACTCCACCATAGAGCTGTGGAGCAGAAGACTCACAAACTGCAGAACAATTATACCAAATAAATTCTTGCACTGTTAATAAAGTTCTAGGACCCACAACACATTTCTCAGCCTGGGGATCTGGCAAAGGGATTGAGAACCCCCAGGGAATTTGACTTTGAGGGCCAGTGGGATTTGATTACAGAACTTACACAGGACTGGGGATACAGACTCTTGGAGGTCACACAAAAAACCTTGTGAGCACCAGGACCCAGGAGAAAGAAGCAGTGACGCCATAAGAGATGAAGCCAGACTTGTCTGTGAGTGTCCAGGAGTCTCCAGTGGTGACCATGATTATGACAACTTCTTATCATATGGATCATATTTACTTAGTCTACAATAATCATTTTAAGTCAAATGGCAGACTCCTGCCTATATGATTTCTATTTTTAAGTTATCTAAAGAAAACACAGTTAACTATATGGCAATCTAAAGATTTAATCAGCAATCTGTGATTCCCATAGTTAAAATACCAAGTGGACAAAAAATTCATTTAGTGAGGTGGTTCAAATGGTTTCATGTTCTGAAAAGTTCTACTTATTTAAAATTTCTGTTTTATTCGTTGTGGTCAATAACCTGAAAACTGTTTCTGAATGATTGAGTAATTTCATAATCTTAAATATTTTATACAGTGATTTAAAAAACACACTCCAGGAGCAAGTGACTCATAATCTGTCTTAATAACAAAATTAAAGAAAAGCCAATACTTTGATTGGCAAATAAAGTTAAAATTTTATTATTTAAAAAATATAGCTGTCACATTATTAAAAATATTTATAGCTTCAGAAACTATCAGCCAACTATTTACTGATAGAAATTGATTTTTCAATGTTTACTGCTCAGAATAGACAGAGGTCAAATCCCTCTGGATTTAAAAAACAAAAGTAATCATTCTTGGCATCCAGTAAGAACTTCTCTTGGATATTCACATACCTCTACAAGATTGCATAGCTGAATCACTCACTGACTTCTAGTGTGAGTTGCTCTACAAAATAAAAACATAAAAAGTCATTATTTGCTATACCTCAAATCTAAAATATGCCACATATATTCAGGTCATTAATCTCAGTTCCATTTGTGCAAAGAAGAGGAAAAAAAAAAGATTTCCATGGCTGTAAAATGTTTAAGCATGCTTGATTACTTAACTTTATGAGAGTCAAACTTTTCTGAACAAAGTTACTCAATGCTGTATGGAAATATGGGCACACAACAATATTCTGAGAATTAGATAAGGTCAGAAACTATGGGTCCTGATTTCAGGAGTGTGAGTAAGTATGGCAAAAGTGGTACAAGCTAACTTTTTTAGCATTCTATGTGGACATTAAGCAGCACATGACTACACCATAACTCTATATACATAAACAGTCTATTACATTGCTGGGACTGCCAGATTTTCATTTCCTACTGTCTAGACAGCCAGTCTAAACACTGTATTCTGATGCCTCCATGGAGCATAATTCTCCAAAGACTTCTTAAAGATCCTGGTAGTAACTATGTTAGACAATATCATTTTATTGCTTTTCTCTGGTACAATTTGTGTCCAGAAAAACAAAATATAGGATTCCTTAGGAGTAGGGAAAAAAAAATTCAATCATTCTTTAAGTTGTAAAATCAATAAAGTCTTAACAACCAATCACCCACTCGCAGTCCAAAACCCTCCAGATGGCTTTTAAACTGTGTTCAGCAGTCAGGCTGAGCAGTTTTTAGGAGAGAAAGTATTACATTTTCATGAAATACAGAGTGTATAAAAAGTTTTCTGAGAGAGAAACCCCTGGAATTAAAATAAGTGTTCTTCATAGATTGTTAAAATATTCCATGTACTGATAAGCCTAAAAATAATGTTTTGAAAAAAATAAGAAAAGAAAAGAAAGTGACACTGTCTTCAGTTTTAACTCCACAGGGAATAGTCAATTATAATCCATTTTAAACCAAAACTAGAGGAAATCAGTTAAATCTGAGGTTGAACAAAATACACCCAGGGACAGTCAGCCAAATTCATGCAGGGCTCCCAAGGAAGTGCTTAATATCAGAATATAACAATAATCAGATGGAGAAATCAATCTGGAATAAACGTCAGAGAAAGACTAAGAGTCAGAAAGAAATAGAATCCAGGTCAAAGACTTGTTCAAAAACATTCACAAGAGAATAACAAGACACCAAAATAATGTGAGCAAGAATTTGACATCAGAACTTTCTAAAGTTTATGAGAGCAGATTACATGGAAGTTTTTAGTCTCTGTTGGCCTTCCTAAAAAATTATGATCTATTTACATGCAGCATTTTTTTCCTAAATCCTTATTATAAACCAGAGTTCTTGAAACAACAGTATTCTCAGAAAGTTTCAAAGATATTGAATAAAAAGAGGTATGAACAACAGATATAAGCACCAAAATGGTGTTTAATGATACCTGGCTCAGCTCACTTGTGAAGATCTAGAGCTTCCAAGTAAACCTTATCCTGCACCCTGAAGAGAGAAGTAGGTATGGAGCAGTACAGAGTAGAAAGGAAACAGAAAGTCATCAACTAAGAGCAGACAGATCCTGACATAGGTTCTGCCAAGTACAGTTAGAAGGACAAAGCACCTGGGTATACAGCATATAGAGTAATCCAGCTCTTTACAATGTCACACAGGCTAATCTCCCACACACAGTCCCCACTGGAAGCTGCATCAGTCTGTCACTGTTTGTGATTTCACACTGCATTCTCTCTGCTAAACACAAGCATGATATTATGCATTTTAAAATATATATTTTAATAGTATAATAATTATAAATTCACATGGCTTTAAGAATTCAGCTTCATCTATTACCCCCATCCCCAGAGAATCAAACTTTCAAAAATCTTAGAATGTCTTATGTCAGAGGGTTAGTGATGAAAATTCATATAATATTTATAAAAAGCAATAAGTTGTTACAAAGTGTCCCTGTGTTACTTTAAACAGACTTCATTGTAATATAACTTACAGAAGTAAGATGCATCAGTTTTAAATATACTAATTTTATTTACATAAATTAAATGATTTGGTCAAAGATATAAATATATGTAATCAAGACATATCTAGTTTTAAGTGTACCCTATTATAAATAGAATTGTTTTCTTAATTCCATTTCTAGATTGTTCATTACCAGTGTTCAGAAATAAAATTATTTATTTCATTTAACTATATCAGGACTTATTTTGTTTTCTAGAATATGGTCTATCCTGCTTAATGTTCCAGTGTGCGCTTGAAAATAATATATCTCCTGCTGCTGTTGAGTGGAATGCTAAACATTTATCAATCAAATCCTGTTAACTGACAGTGCTGTTCAAAGATTCTTTTATCCTTAATTTTTGCATTATTTCTATCAATTTCTAAGACAGGAATGCCGAGCCTCCAATAATTGTTCAGTATTCTATTTCTCCTTTTCCTTCTTCACGTATTTTCAAACAACTATTACTAGGTATCTATTTATCTAGGATTTTTATGTAATGATAAAATCACCCTTTATCATTATGAAGTATCTCTATCTCTAGGAATATCCCTTGCCATGAAATCTAATTTGTCTTATATTCATATAGCAGTTCCAGCTTTAAGATTAGTGTTTACATGGTTTTTCTTTCCCCATCCTTTTAACTCATCTCTGTTTTTATATTTAAACAAATTTTTGTTGAAAGTATATAATTATGTCTAGACACTTATCAGTTCATACTTTGCTGCCTTTTAATTAGAGAGATTGTATCATTTATAAGATCACTTAATATGGCTGATTTAAACCTACCATCTTGCTATTGATTTTCTGTATTTTATATTTGCTCTTTGTTCCTTTTCCCCTCTTTTCTGCTGTTTTTTAATTACCTGAGTGTTATTTAGAATTTTGTTTAACATTTGCTTTTGACTTATTAGCCAAGCTTTTTCTTTTAATATTTTTAGGTTTCTCTAGAGTTTGTTGCTGCTGCTGCTAAGTCGCTTCAGTCGTCTCCGACTCTGTGCGACCCCATAGATGGCAGCCCATCAGGCTCCCCCATCCCTGGGATTCTCCAGGCAAGAATACTGGAGTGGGTTGCCATTTCCTTCTCCAATGCATGAAAGTGAAAAGGGAAAGTGAAGTCACTCAGTCGTGTCTGACTCTTCACAACCCCGTGGACTGCAGCCCACCAGGTTCCTCCCTCTGTGGGATTTTCCAGGCAAGAGTACTGGAGTGGGTTGCCATTGTCTTCTCCTTCTCTAGGGTTTAGAGTGGCATTTTCACTTATCATGGTTGGAGGGAAAGAATATGTTTATTGTCTTGAGTATGGTGATGGTTTCATAGTGGTTTCATATACATTTATGTATCAAGCTATCAAACTATACACCTTAAAATGTTTCATTTATTTCATGTAACATACACCTTACTAATCTTATATTTTAATAGAGTTATAAGTCTATCACATGGTAATAAGTGTTATACTAGAAAAAATTATCCCTAACATAATAATATCTATATTACCTATATACTAAGTAATATTCCTGAGTTTCTATCCTGAGAAATTAGAACACATTTTAATATTCATGCTAAATCTCTGAAGCATCAAAAATAATTTCTAAGTCACTGTTGCCTCTAACTATCATAACCAAAGGGGAAACTTGAAAAAAATAACCATAAATTCACAATCTAAAGGAACTGAAAAATTAAACATTCACCTGTGAACAGTCCATTCCCAAATTTGTTTTCTTATCTACAATTAGATTGATCTGTTCCATTTTCCCCTTATTTTGCCTCAGTTATGCTATAGAACATAAGTTAGCTTTTTTTTTCCCCCTGTAAAGTACATAGAGTAAATAGTTTGGAACTTGAAAATCATATACATCCTGTCTCATATTTTTTAAATAGGACTTTAGAAGTGTGAAAACAATTCTTACCTTGAGGGCTGAATAGAAATGAGCTGCAGGGCATAGTTTGCAAATACCTGCTTTATATTAAATTTTTTATTTATGTTCTTTGGGACCTCATCAATTGCTGTGGACCATAAGCACTCCAAAGGCAGACATACAATAATTGGGCATGGTAATATAAACTCTGCATGCTTCCTTCGTACATTTCTCCCAAGCATATATGAGCTAATTATTCAAAATCTTTTGCACCTACTTAGTTGGCAGACAGTGAGAACTGACACACTGACATTTTACAGGCTTACTTGAGTTCTAGGTTTGGCTTCTATGTATTTGTAAGTTAATGGAAAACTTGAGAAACCCTGAACTAAACTAAAAAAGTCAACCATTTTGTATATGCAGACATATTGTAAGCTAAATGGAAACATTTGATTAGCATAGTTGTTTCATAAATTAAAATCCATAATTTCCAAAATAAATATCAAAATAAATGAGGTACAGTGAGTCTTTTTTTGGAAATGACATAATGTTTTAAATTTTGCATAAGGGTATATTTGGAAAGGCTGACAAAAATGTGCAAAACATTTATTCCTATAGTGCACAAGCAGTTTTAAAACTGTCTCACCCAACCTCATTTGATTTGGGTAAATATATCGGTATTATTCATCTATTCAGCAGATGTTTATTGAACATTTAACCTGTCTACTTAGAAGAGAATGGAAAACAAGACCAGCATGGGTCTTACCATGATGGGGTCTTTTGTCTATAAGACTGAGAGATGGTAACAAACATATAAAAACCAAAGTAATTGCAGACTATTAAAAATGAAGGAAATAAACATGACAACTTCACACAGATAGAGTAACCTCCAATATGAAAACAAGGAGATAAAGTTGGAACAAAAGGCAAACTTTGAGGACATAACCCAAATCCCAAGAGGACAGCCAGTGAAAAGTTATCAAATGGAAGTAGTCTACTGTGTTTAAGGAATTATTAAGAGGTCAGTTGTCTGAGGTGGATGTCCATGAACACAAGGCATGAAATAAGACTGATGAGGTAGTAAGTCTCACACTGCTACCTGTAGACAAGACTGGAAGAGGAAACAGTGAACACAAAAGGGTCAGCAGAGACTCAATATGACCCATTTCCCTTGAGGAAGTTATTCCTCAGATGAGAGACAACAGTGGTTGACAGCAGGATAGTGGCAGAGGGATGAAAGGGAGTAAATGACAGGCAGACCTGGAGCAAAGGGAAGACTGATACTCTAGTCCATTTGTAAAACTGTAGCAGTGATTCAACAGAGAGACCTTTGAGGCAAAAACAAGAAGAAATAAAAATTCAAAGTGCTTTAGAATTTAAATTACACAATTTAATTAGCATATGGCTTCCCTGGTGGCTCAGATGGTAAAGAATCCTCCTGCAATGTGGGAGTCCTGGGTTCAATCCCTGGGTCGGGAAGATCCCTTGGAGAAGAGCATGGCAACCCACTCCAGTATTCTTGCCTGGAGAATCCCTATGGACCAAGGAGCCTGGAAGGCTACACGGTCCATGGGGTTGCAAAGAGTTGGATATGCATATATTTCTAGAAGAATAAAGAAGAGGGGGAAAGTTCTTTAAATTCATACAAAATTTAGAAATGGAGTTTAAAACAAATTGTAAACTCATCCCCTTCTTAAAGTTTTCACTCATCAAGTGTAAGTATTTGCCACATAACATGCCATATGCCAGATCCTGAGAATATAGAGATACATATTTTTGATATCTATGAGCTTACATTTCTGTGAAATTGTTTAGCATTTTCCATGTATATTTTCTGCTGTATATTAACCAAGTAAAGGAAAGAGATGTTTTAAAAGTGTGCAAGGACTCTTCCTATTCTTCCTCTTCCACTTTCTTTCCTTTCTTGAATTAATCACTTGTCCAAATGCTAACTAAAGCAGAGCACAGTATATCTACACTCGGGCTGCAGATGCCATGGGGGCCCGGTACAAGACGTTGGAATTTTGAGCAGGATGACAAAGACATCTACCTAAGAGTTAGGGAGGAGCTGGGCAGTGTGACATGGCAAGTCAGAGCTAGAAGAGTGTATCTATGCATTGGGGCAGTCCAGGCAGGGAGTTGGATCTTAAGCAAGATGAAGACAGAGTCTGCACTTGAGAGCATTCTGGTACACAGTATTGAAGTCCAAGTGCAGAAGGTAAAGCCACAGAGGTATCTGCAAAGGGAACAACCCTCTGTGTGGAATCAGAGCCCAAGCAGAATAAGGATGGCATGCATTCCAGACCAGCTAGGAAGTATCTGAGAAGGGTAAGGAAGGATTCTATGTTTGGGGGCAGCCAGATAGAGAATTCAGAGCCCATAAGGAACAAGAAAGGCACTCATATGAGTAGGCAGTCTGGTATGAGATTCCAGAGCCTGAGAAGAGTAGGGAAAGCATTTTCATAAGGCAGCAACAGCCCAACGCTGTTAAAGCAAAGCCAGGTGAAACTAGCCAAACCCTGGTTCAAATCTGCTTCGAAGTAGAAGTGGCCGTGAAGATGGGAGACTGGTAATATACATGGGAACTGATTGACTAAATATATTAAGGAACTAGGGGCCAGGATTCTCATTCTCAGAGAAGAAATGGAAAGAGAAAAAAACAGAAATGAAACTTAAGGTACTGAATTAAAATTAGAAATGTCAGTATGAACTCATGCCATACAATCTTTATAGAGACATGTAGAATACATCTAAAAGGACATATAACCTGCCCCCAAAACTGTAGCTCAAGAGAGGAAGTGCTCACAAAATGCACGTACCCATACCCACACCTACACACACTTACACACACACTTACACACACATACATATGCACAGAGCTCTGTCTAAGAAGCTGAAAGTAGGAACACCCTGAAGGCAGAGAGCATATCTAGCATACTGATTGTGGCTTTTGAATATATTCTCCTCTAAGGGAATTAGGGTTCCTTGGAGATACAGCTAATTCCACTGCTAGACCAGAGAAAGTATGAAATAGACTTGGAATCCATTGCTGTGCCAGAAAGCAAACAAGTGCTTAGAGAAAGACAGTCATGACAAAAGAACACAGAAGCACGTTTACAGGGCTTTCTGCTGGCCAGGTCAACAACCACATGACTATCACTGAAAAAATTAAGCACAGGATGATAAATCACTTAATAAGATGTCATAAATCTATAGAAATATAAACAAAAAGATATAAACCTAAAGTATGAAATCCCTTAGAAGAAATGGAGTAGCCATCATGGTCAGCAAAGGAGTCCGAAATGCAGTACTTGGATGCAATCTCAAAAACGACAGAATGATATCTGTTCATTTCCAAGGCAAACCTTCAATATCACAGTAATCCAAGTCTATGCCCCAACCAGTAATACTGAAGAAGCTGAAGTTGAAAGGTTCTATGAATGCCTACAAGACCTTTTAGAACCAACACCCAAAAAATATGTCCTTTTCATTATAGGGGACTGAAATGCAAAAGTAGGAAGTCAAGAAACACCTGGGGTAACAGGCAAATTTGGCCTTGGAGTATGGAATGAAGCAGGGCAAAGACTACTAGAGTTCTGCCAAGAGAATGCACTGGTCATAGCAAACACCCTCTTCCAACAACACAAGAGAAGACTCTACACAAGGACACCACCAGATGGTCAACATCAAAATAAGATTGATTATATTCTTTGCAGCCAAAGATGGAGAACCTCTATACAATCAGCAAAAACAACCCGGGAGCTGACTGTGGCTCAGATCAGGAACTCCTTATTGCCAAATTCAGACTTAAATTGAAGAAAGTAGGGAAAACCACTAGACCATTCAGGTACGACCTAAATCAAACCCCTTATGATTATACAGTGGAAGTGAGAAATAGATTTAAGGGACTAGATCTGATAGAGTCCCTGATGAACTATGGAATGAGGTTCATGACATTGTACAGGACACAGGGATCAAGACCATCCCCATGGAAAAGAAATGCAAACAAGCAAAATGGCTGTCTGGGGAGGCCTTACAAATAGCTGAGAAGAGAAGAGAAGCTAAAGGCAAAGGAGAAAAGAAAAGATACACCCACCTGAATGCAGAGTTCCAAATACTGAGAGAGATAAGAAAAACTTCCTAAGTGATCAACACGAAGAAATAGAGTAAAACAATATATTGGGAAAGACTAGAGATATCTTCAAGAAAATTAGAGATACCAAGGGAATATTTCATGCAAAGATGGGCTCAATAAAGGACAGAAATGGTATGGACCTAACAGAAGCAGAAGATATTAAGAAGAGGTGGCAAGAATACACAGAAGAACTGTACAAAAAAGATCTTCATGACCAAGATAATCACGATGGTGTGATCACTCACCTAGAGCCAGACATCCTGGAATGTGAAATCAAGTGGGCCTTAGAAAGCATCACTATGAACAAAGATAGTGGAGGTGATGGGATTCCAGTTGAGCTATTTCAAATCCTGAAAGATGATGCTGTGAAAGTGCTGCACTCAATATGCCAGCAAATTTGGAAAACTCAGCAGTGGCCACAGGACTGGAAAAGGTCAGTTTCCATTCCAATCCCAAAGAAAGGCAATGCCAAAGAATGCTCAAACTACCACACAATTGCACTCATCTCACACCCTAGTGAAGAAATGCTCAAAATTCTCTAAGCCAGGCTTCAGCAATACGTGAAACGTGAACTTCCAGATGTTCAAGCTGGTTTTAGAAAAGGCAGAAGAACCAGAGATCAAATTGCCAACATCCTCTGGATTATGGAAAAAGCAAGAGAGTTCCAGAAAAACATCTATTTCTGCTTTATTGACTATGCCAAAGCCTTTGACTGTGTGGGTCACAATAAACTGTGGAAAATTCTGAAAGAGATGGGAATACCAGACCACCTGACTTGCCTCTTGAGAAACCTATATGTAGATCAGGAAGCAACAGTTAGAACTGGACATGGAACAACAGACTGGTTCCAAATTGGGAAAGGAGTACATCAAGGCTGTATATTGTCACCCTGCGTATTTAACTTATATGCAGCGTACATCATGAGAAACGCTGGACTGGAAGAAGCACAAGCTGGAATCAAGGTTGCTGAGAGAAATATCAATAACCTCAGATATGCAGATGATACCACCCTTATGGCAGAAAGTGAAGAGGAACTAAAAAGCCTGTTGATGAAGGTGAAAGAGGAGAGTGAAAAAGTTGGCTTAAAGCTCTCACTCAGAAAACTAAAATCATGGCATCTGGTCCCATCACTTCATGGGAAATAGATGGGGAAACAGTGGAAACAGTGAGAGACTTTATTTTGGGGGGCTCCACAATCACTGCAAATGGTGACTGCAGCCATGAAATTAAAAGACGCTTACTCCTTGGAAGGAAAGTTATGACCAACCTAGATAGCATATTCAAAAGCAGAGACATTACTTTGCCAACAAAGTTCCATCTAGTCAAGGCTATGGTTTTTCCAGTAGTCATGTATGGATGTGATTGTTGGACTATGAAGAAAGCTAAGCGCCTAAGAATTGATGCTTTTGAACTGTGGCGTTGGAGAAGACTCTTCAGAGTCCCTTGGACTGCAAGGAGATCCAACCAGTCCATTCTGAAGGAGATCAGCCCTGGGATTTCTTTGGAAGGAATGATGCTAAAGCTGAAACTCCAGTACTTTGGCCACCTCATGTGAAGAGTTGACTCACTGGAAAAGACCCTGATGGTGAGAGGGATTAGGGGCAGGAGGAGAAGGGGACGACAGAGGATGAGATGGCTGGATCTCATCACTGGCTCAATGGACATTAGTTTTAGTAAACTCCGGAAGTTGATAATGGACAGCATGCTGTGATTCATGGGGTCACAAAGAGTCGGACACAACTGAGCAACTGAACTGAACTGAACTGAAAGTGTGATAAGATATGTAAATACTTTTGAAGTACTTCACCACAAAATTCATATTGTTTTTAAAGGAGTAAAGAGACCCTTTACAATAAAGAAACCAGGCAAATACTTCCGTAATCAATAATCAAGTAGTATTATTTTAATAGGGCAAATCAAAATTACATGCCATTTGGCAGACTGAAATAAGAATAGCAGAGCAATACTCCTTCTGATATTCCTCCCAAAGGTACATAACCTGAATCCAGCTATAAGGAAATATGACAAGAACAAAAACTGAAGGACACTCTGGAAAGAACAAATAAACTGGTCTGTAATCTTCAAAAGTCTCAAAGTCACCAAAGCCAGAGAAATGGCAAGAAACTATTCTAGACTGAAGGATAGTAAAGAAACTTTACAACTAAATGCAATATGTGATTCTAAACTGGATCTTTTGTCATGAAAGTTACTATATTGAAATCACTGATGAAATTTGAATAGGATTTATGGGTTGGATGGCAGTGCTGAATCAATATAAATTTTCCCAATGAGTAGTCTGAAATGTAGAGCATCAGAAAATCAGTTACTTTCAAATGATTCAGGAAGGAAATATTCTTTACAGTACTCACAACTTTTCTGTAAATTTGAGCATATTTCAAACATTCTTTTTAAAAGTGGTACCAAATTCAGTGTTGTGATTTTGATTTCAAATCATGATCCCAACACTATACGATTTAAAATTTTTTAATTAAAAAGTGGAACAGCCGATTTTGATTTAATAACAGTTTCTATGTTTACTCAGTTAATTCATTTATTTATTTATGTTCATTTTACCTGTTCATGCAGCAATTTAACAACTAATCTGTATGGCACAGTATGGAATGTTCAGATGTTTATGTATATTTTTCATTTATTAATTATAATATCTCTGCACATTATGAGTTATTATTCTAATCTGTACATGGAAATAATGCTCAGAGAATTTATCTAATGCCACATAAAATATAGGAGAACCTGAGTTTAAGTCAAAGCCTAAAAAGTTAACACTTGACTCAATTAAGACATTTAAGGACAAATCATTTATCTTGATTAAATGGCTAGTTAATTAACAATTGTTCAGTTCAGTTGTTCAGTCATGTCTGACTCTTTGTGATCCCATGGACTGCAGCACGCCAGGCCTCCCTGTCCATGACCAGCTCCCAAAGTTTACTCAAACTCATGTCCATTGAATTGGTGATGCCATCAAACCAGCTCATCCTCTGTCGTTCCCTTCTCCTCCCACCTTCAATCTTTTCCAGAATCAGGGTCTTTTCAAATAAGTTGTGGTGTTATACAAAAACACCTTAAAACTATGGTATCATTAATCTTCTTTACTCAGTATTAACTGTTTCACAGTAACTCCTAATGCAGAAATGTGATCAGGAAAAAAAAAAAAAAGAGAGAAACTAAAATGTTTATTATTATGTGAAAGTATACAATCTGAAAATTCTACATACTTCTGAGACCAATTTGATGACATTGTGAAAAATGTAACAATCAGTTCAGTTCAGTTGCTCAGTTGTGTCTGACTCTTTGCAATCCCATGGACTGCAGCACGCCAGGCCTCCCTGTCCATCATCAACTCCCAGAGATTTCTCAAACTCATCTCCATTGAGTTGGTGATGCCATCCAACCATCTCCTCCTCTGTCATCCCCTTCTCCTCCTGCCCTCAATCTTTCCCAGCATCAGGGTCTTTTCAAATGAGTCAGCTCTTCGCATCAGGTGGCCAAAGTATTGGATACGGAGACAGTAAAATGACCAGTGCTTGCAAAGGGTTGGTGGGGAGGGAAGAATGAATGGATGGGGCAAAGGGGATATATAGAGCAGTGAAACTACTCTGCATGATACTGATATCAGATGTATACTATTCGTTTTTCCAAATGTGTAAATGTACAACACCCAGAGTGAACCCTAATGTAAATGATGGCCTTTGGGTGTTACTTTGTCAGGGTGGGTTCACAGACTTCCCTAATGTACCACTCTCGTAGGGAACATTGATAATGGAGGAGGCTATGCATGGTGGTGGGGGAGAGGGATATGGGAAACCTCTGTACCTTCCACTCACTTTTACTGTGATCTTAAAACTTTTCTAAAATTAAGTCTATTAAAAGATTATGATCAGAGACCCAACATAGACCTGATACTTCCGCCTCATATGTGCAGCTAGCTGCTAAATCCCAATAATCTGGAAAACACTGCCAACATGAACCAGACAAAGACACCTACAGAGATGAGAAGATTCCCAACAAACTCTCCAGAAAATTAGGAAAGTATCAAGGTCATACTGTGAACCAAAGGAGACTCAGTTAAAACAAACAAATGTCCTTAATCACGTTTTGTCTCTCCTCTGAGCAAGAAATTATGATGATATCAATTTTTTTCAGGCAGTATAAGGGATTGCTTGCCACTGAAAACATTAAGAACATAAGAATGACTACATTTCCCAGGGAGAATATGCAGCAACATGTCTGAGCTAGAGCTCAAAGACAGCAGGAATAGATGGAGGGCCTGGGGATGAGGGTGAAGAGCAGTGTGGGGCTGTGAACAGATCCCTCCCTTGTTACCCACTGACATTCAGTAAAGTGGCAGGAGAGATCGCAGTGCTATTATGTGAGTTCCTGGGAAAGCTGAAAAGAGATAAAGAATGGAACCAAACTGTTTGGGGGACAGAAGCTATAGGAAATCAGTAAATTTGCACAGGGTGGGAAAATGTGTCTCCCTAAATCTCCAAAAGTCAGGAAAGTCTCTAGAGTCCTTGGGTTGTATAAAAAGTGGCCCCCATACATCATCAGATTTCCCTATCAACACATACCTGATGGAGGGTGAGGCCAGGGAAGAAGCTGAAAGTAAAGCTTGCTCATTCAAATTTTCAGTTTTTCTAAATGTGCTTGAAGAATTGTTGAAATTTTCTTCCTATGCCATTTGTGCAACGAAATTATTGATCATATGTGTATAATATTAATGTGCATATATTGCTAACATATCTGGAGAAGGAAATGGCAACCCATTCCAGTACTCTTGCCTGGAAAATCCCATGGACAGAGGAGGCTGGTAGGCTACAGTCCATGGGGTCGCAAAGAGTCGGACATGACTGAGCAACTTCACTTCATTCACTTCACTCACTTCATACTTTATCATTAGAAAAGGAAATGGCAACCCACTCCAGTATTCTTGCCTGGAGAATCCCATGGACAGAGGAGCCTGGCAGGCCATGGTCCACGGAGTCGCAGAGATTTGGACATTACTGAAGTGACTGAGCATGCCCACTAACATATCTACACTATCACAAATATATACTCATGTTTTTATACATGTAATGTACATCTACATGTAGAAGATACATACAGAGAACATAAATTCTCACCTTATGATGAATTAGGTTCCACAACAAGGACTCAAAAGCATTTAAAAAGGTGTGTGCCACAGCGTAAAGCATAGACCTTCCCTCCTTCGTTCTTTATAACACAATACAGTTTCTTATTAGAAATAATATCATTATTTCTTTGATTAAGGACTATATAAAGCTGGCTAATCTCTCTATCTTTAAACAGGAGAATAACACTTACATTGGTGGGTTTAGAGAAAAAATTTCATAAGAGACTGGCTAGGAGATAGCAGAGTCTCAACTCCCGTTCCTCCTTCCTGGACTAGGGAGAGAATAATCAGTACTACTTAAATCATAACCATTGTTCTTTTTGTGGGAAAAGTATGGAAATATAGATTCCCATTAGTTTAATGTATATGATAAAACTATATTCCATTAAAGTGTTTGTATGTATGAATTCCATCACAAGTGAAAGTGGAGGTTAAGAAAATCCATGAAGAAAAGCTTTAAAAAATATACCAGCAGGAAAATTGTTTTAAAATGAATTTTACTCTGTCACTCACTTCAACAAATAATTATTTTGTGTCAATCCAACACTGCATGTCAAGTAGCATGAAAAGTCTCTTTCCTATGTGTTTTGATATGAGAATAAATTAAGAAGGACAGGGAGGAAGGGAGGGAGGGGAGAAGGGAGGGTGAAAGCTAACTAAAGGAAAGAAGCTCTAGTTGATACTTTGAAAAGTACTCTTTAACTTTGCTTTTATGGTACTTATAAATTATATGGTAACTTTAAAATCAGAATTGTTATTAATTCAATAAACCTGGAAATTCTATAGGCTCACTAGGCAATGATATAAAAAAGAAATCTGAATTTTTTAAAAAACACGTTAGAAAACTGAAAACACAGGCAGTGTGTTAAATAGTGGGTTAAGTAGGATTAGATTGAACAAGATTGAGTATGGAACTGAGAACAAAGGAAGTCATTGTTTATAGGTGCTCACCTCTACATGTGTAACAATATCCACACCATCCATGCAAGCTTGCATTTTGGAAACATGTATCTTTTAAATAATATAGACACAAAAATCTTATTCCTTAATCAGAAAACAGACCAAACCAACAAAACTCCAACTTGGCACACTCTCTGATATCACATCAATTTCATTCCCCTTGCCTTGCAGGCCCACAGAGCAATTTCCCCATGCAACAAGGCCGTCACTGATATCTGTGTGGCAGCAAGTGATATTAGAAGACTGTATAAATTCTAGTAATGGCAGGTGAACAGTTATAAATCCCTGCTCAGTCATTATCTATGTCCATCTTATAGAGATGCAGAGACAAGGACCATGGCCAGTGACTCTGTTAAGTTTCTGGCTCCAGTTCAGTAATTCTACAAAAGGCAAACTCATCTTGTTTCTTGTACACAGTATCAGAGGGTAAGAAAAAACTCTACCACAATAGGTATGCCTATACACACATGCAACCTAAATGTTAGCCGGGGCATTTCCAGACTTCAAAAGCAAGGTAAACTTATTGTGAAACTCTGTGCATAAAAACTTAAGCCTCATCAAATTTCTGCCAAGCCCTGAGAATTACCCCTGCATCCAATTTCTATAGTTTCACATATGTTTCTCTTTCACTTTATGCTTTTACATTCATCTCAAATATAGACATCTGCAAGGTTTACAAAAAGGATACATTTTAGTAAATTTTACTAGCAAAGATAAAGTATGGAGAAGGTGGTTACAGCCACCTGCCCTCTAAATACACAGACTCCTCTCTAATCTCTCTCTTTCCTACACCCTTCTCCAACTCAGGATTCAAAACAGAAATTCTTATCACCTAGCGCACAGATTCATGCTCTTCTCCATAAACCCCAGTATTATCTGACACTCAGGCTCACAATGACTCAAATTCTATCTCAAATGAGCTTACCAAGAAATCACTCTCAAATAGTATGCACTGTAGGGGGAATTCTTATAAGGAGAATGTTCTCAAACTTATTACCTTTTACAGATGTAAAAGTTACACATACTTACTACAAGTATAAAAATCTGTACATGTGTGACAACTATCAGGAACTTTAACTAACAGATTTCACAAAGTGCTAAGCAGAGTCAGGAAAGAAGTTTAACTCATGACTTCTCTCTCCAGTGAGTTTACTGACAAAAGTGGCCTGAAATTTGGTGACCTTCTCTTCTCAATTTATCCCTTTTGGAAGCTAAATTTACTCAACTTTTTATTTCCAGAAACACTGAAGATTAATAATCTGAGACCATTCTTTCTGGACAACATATATTTATCAATATCATTAACACCTGGCTGAGTTCACATGGCATTAAAGGAAAACCTATAATGGCCATGATGTTCAGATAGTTTCTTTGACATTCAGTAGTCATAATGTTGGTCACTCAGCTGTGTCCAACTCTTTGCAACCCCATGGAGTGTAGCCCACCAGGCTATCCATGGAATTCTCCAAGCAATATTGGAGTGGGTAGCCATTCCCTTCTCCAGAAGATCTTCCCCACCCAGGGATCAATCCTGGGTCTCCTGCATTGCAAGCAGATTTCTTTACCGTCTAAGTTACCAGGGAAGCCCTTCCTTGACATTCAAGTGTTTATAAAATATAGGTCCAATTCATCTCTCAGCTGCTACTGCTGCTGCTAAGTCGCTTCAGTCGTGTCCAACTCTGTGCGACCCCATAGACGGAAGCCCACCAAGCTCCTCTGTCCCTGGATTCTCCAGGCAAGAACACGAGTGGGTTGCCATTTCCTGCTCCAATGCATGAAAGTGAAAAGTGAAAGGGAAGTCACTCAGTCATGTCTGACTCTTAGCTACCCCGTGGACTGAAGCCCACCAGGCTCCTCCGTCCATGGCATTTTCCAGGCAAGAGTACTGGAGTGGGTTGCCATTACCTTCTCCCATCTCTCAGCAATTACTACCAAATAAAATTAGTGTCACATTAGAGGGTGATCATCATTACTTTGGAATCATGCTTTCATGAGATTGTTCTAGACTAATACTACTGTCCCCCTCTGCCCTATCCCTAGCCTCTAATCCCAATTGTTAAATTTGGACGAAGAAACTGAGTATACCTTAAATGCAAATAAGAGCCCTTGTTTTTCCACGCTCCTCAGTCTTGCTGGTGCAAACAGCCTGTTCCAGAAAATAAGACCTGAAATTATCCAGTCATACAATGGTTGGAATATGTTTAGGAAAGAAGTAAAGCATTAGGAAGCCAGCTGTCAGTGCTGTCTAAAACTACATTTTCCAGTTGGCTTCATATGTGTAAAGCAGATAATGTTACACATCTTTCTCTCCCTCTCATGACCCTCTTCTTATTTGTTGATGTGTTTGAAGCTCTGGGAATCAGAGTAGAATATGAAGACAAGACTTACTGCTCTCTCCAAAATGCCAGCATGTTATAAAGTAGATTTATGGAAAAAAAAAAAATACAATTTACTGTGACTGTCATCACTGAGCTGATGTCTGGTCCTAAGCACCCAAGAATTTTCAAAGTCTACAGGCTCAGTAAATATAATATAATTTATTTACAAACCAGACTAACTTCATATGCTTTCCAAGCACAGACTATTCCTCTATTGGATATTTGCCATGTTTAGTCATCCAGGGTATTCAGATCCATTTTCTGTTTAGAGAATTTCCTAAATTCTAAGTTTGGGGGCTAGTAGGCTCTTCTTTGGGGGTAATAGGCTGACAAAGGTCCCTATAGTCAAAGCTATGGTTTCTTCAGTAGTCATGTACAGATATGAGAACTGGGCCAAAAAGAAGGCTGAGTGCTGAAGAATTGATGCTTGCTTTTGAGTTGTGGTGCTGGGGAAGACTCTTGAGAATCCCTTGGACTGCAAGGAGATCAAACCAGTCAATCCTAAAGGAAATCAACCTTGAATATTCATTGGAAGGACTGATGGCTTCCATCAGTAAGGAGGTGGCTCTAATACTTTGGCCATCTCATGTGAAGAGCCAACTCACTGGACGACTCTGATTCTGGGAAAGATTGAAGGTAAAAGAAGCGGGTGGCAGATGGATAGACAGCATCACTGACTCAGTGGATATGAGTTTGTGCAAACTGTAGGATACAATGGAAGACAGAGGAATCTGGCATGCTACAGTCCATGAGGTTTCACAGAGTTGGACATGACTTAGCTACTGAACAACAACAACAAAGGCTCTTCAATGTTGAACCAATACCATCAGCCTCTAAGCCTGGTTCTTTAACTCTCCTGAAATGTCGTAACTTTTGCAATATCCTTTAATTGAATCCTTTGTGACTTGAACTACAGTAGATTCTGTTAAATACATCAAAGAACCAGAAAAAATTCTAATTTTTTCCAGGTAGCGTTATAGAGAATTACACTATCCCTGCCAGCTACAGCAGTATTCATTAACCTGAGGCTTTGCTCCTTATGTGCAGTCACTCAGCTGTATCCAACTCTTTGCAGCTCCATGGACTGTAGCCCACTAGGCTCCTCTGCCCACAGAATTTTCCAGGCAAGAATACTGGAGTAGGGTGTCATTTGCTACTTCAGAGTTGCCCCTTATAATATCATTAAATTCAAGAGAGAAGCTTTTAACTAAAGGTCAATATATGTTAGATGTTATTTTTACTTTTCAAGTCTTAGAAGAATTTCCCATCTTCAAAAAGTTCTGCAAACCCTCGTTTGTTATTTAAATTCTGAAAGCACAAACTGCCTACACAATGAGATTGTTCTTACTGAATATAGATTGCTTTTCCATGAGAATAGAGGGAGCTAATCTTATATTCAGTGTGCACTATGGATTATACATTGAGATAAATGCTTTATTTTACATTATGTCCTTTGACTTAACCATTTTAACTCCAAAAATAACATGAGTTTTCCATTCTTATTTTATAGGTAAAGAAAGCAAGGCTCACAGAAATTTAATTCTCCAACAGTCATACAGGCAGGACTCACATACGTCTATGTGATTTCAGTTATTTTCTTTCACTATAGTATACAATATAGATCTCATTTTTAGATCCATCTTATAAAATACTGAGTACTGTGTCAGGCATAACATGTTGTATTTCAGGCAAAAGCCTCAGGGCAAGATGGTTCCCATGGAAACATGCACAGTAGAAAAGGAAAAAAAAAAAACTGAAGCTTGAATGAACTCACATAAGGAATAGGAGAGGCCTGGTTGGTAGGTCCTTAGCAGCTGGCTCCTAGATGTACCACCTGATGCATAACAGATTCATTTATAAAGAAGATTGTCTGCATTATTCTAACAATGACCACTAGAGCAGTTTTTTTCAGTGGCTAGCAGTAAGAAACCAGAATTAGAGCTAGATATTTATAAGCCATAAACAGACCATGAGGTCACTTCTTCTCATTATGTTTTGAGAATAGAGAACAATTGATGTTTGGGATTCTGATCATCAGTAGCAGAAATCAGCCATTGAGTCCTAAAATCATAGCAGAATAAAACACTCTCCGACATACATCACAAGAGGATCCTCTATGACCCACCTCCCAGAATATTGGAAATAAAAGCAAAAACAAACAAATGAGACCCAAATAAAATTAAAAGCTTCTGCACAACAAAGGAAATTATAAGCAAGGTGAAAAGACAACCTTCAGAATGGGAGAAAATAATAGCAAATGAAGCAACGGACAAAGAACTAATCTCAAAAATATACAAGCAACTCCTGCAGCTCAATTCCAGAAAAATAAACAACCCAATCAAAAAATAAGGCCAAAGAACTAAATAGACATTTCTCCAAAGAAGACATACAGATGGCTAACAAACACATGAAAAGATGCTCAACATCACTCATTATCAGAGAAATGCAAATCAAAACCACTATGAGGTACCATTTCACGCCAGTCAGAATGGCTGCTATCAAAAGTCTACAAGCAA
>NW_011494807.1:1078212-1079270 GCF_000754665.1 Bison bison bison | reverse complement strand
CTAAACATAAGACCAGAAACTATAAAACTCCTAGAGGAGAACATAGGCAAAACACTCTCCGACATACATCACAGCATGATCCTCTAAGACCCACCTCCCAGAATACCGGAAATAAAAGCAAAAATAAACAAATGGGACCAAATTAAACTTAAAAGCTTCTGCACATCAAAGGAAACTATAAGTAACTTGAAAAGACAGGCTTCAGAATGGGAGAAAATAATAGCGAATGAAGCAACAGACAAACAACTAATCTCAAAAATATACAAGCAACTCCTAAAGCTCAATTCCAGAAAAATAAATGACCCAGTCAAAAACTGGGCCAAAGAACTAAAATAGACAATTCTCCAAAGAAGACATACAGATGGCTAACAAATACATGAAAAGATGCTCAACATCACTCATTATCAGAGAAATGCAAATCAAAACCACTATGAGGTACCACTTCACGCCAGTCAGAATGGCTGAGATCCAAAAGTCTACAAGCAATAAATGCTGGAGAGGGTGTGGAGAAAAGGGAACCCTCTTACACTGTTGGTGGGAATGCAAACTAGTACAGCCACTATGGAGAACAGTGTGGAGATTCCTTAAAAAACTGGAAATAGAACTGCCATACAACCCAGCAATCCCACTGCTGGGCATACACACCAAGGAAACCAGAATCGAAAGAGACACGTGTACCCCAATGTTCATCACAGCACTGTTTACAATAGCCAGGACATGGAAGCAACCTAGATGTCCATCAGCAGATGAATGGATAAGAAAGCTGTGGTACATATACACAATGGAGTATTATTCAGCCATTAAAAAGAATACATTCGAATCAGTTCTAATGAGGTGGATGAAACTGGAGCCTATTAACAGAGTGAAGTAAATCAGAAAGAAAAATACCAATACAGTATACTAATGCATATATATGGAATTTAGAAAGATGGTAACGATAACCCTGTATGTGAGACAGCAAAAGAGACACAGATGTATAAAGCAGTCTTTTGGACTCTGTGGGAGAGGGCGAGGGTGGGATGATTTGGGAGAATGGCATTGAAACATGTATATTATCA
>NW_011494807.1:1077580-1078112 GCF_000754665.1 Bison bison bison | reverse complement strand
CTCAAAAATATACAAGCAACTCCTGCAGCTCAATTCCAGAAAAATAAACAACCCAATCAAAAAATAGGCCAAAGAACTAAATAGACATTTCTCCAAAGAAGACATACAGATGGCTAACAAATACATGAAAAGATGCTCAACATCACTCATTATCAGAGAAATGCAAATCAAAACCACTATGAGGTACCATTTCACGCCAGTCAGAATGGCTGCTATCAAAAGTCTACAAGCAATAAATGCTGGAGAGGGTGTGGAGAAAAGGGAACCCTCTTGCATTCCCTCTGTTGGTGGGAATGCAAACTAGTACAGCCACTATGGAGAACAGTGTGGAGATTCCTTAAAAAACTGGAAATAGAACTGCCATACAACCCAGCAATCCCACTGCTGGGCATACACACCAAGGAACCAGAATCGAAAGGACACGTGTACCCCAATGTTCATCACAGCACTGTTTACAATAGCCAGGACATGGAAGCAACCTAGATGTCCATCAGCAGATGAATGGATAAGAAAGCTGTGGTACATATACACA
>NW_011494807.1:1072023-1077480 GCF_000754665.1 Bison bison bison | reverse complement strand
AAAGAAAAATACCAATACAGTATACTAATGCATATATATGGAATTTAGAAAGATGGTAACGATAACCCTGTATGTGAGACAGCAAAAGAGACACAGATGTATAAAGCAGTCTTTTGGACTCTGTGGGAGAGGGCGAGGGTGGGATGATTTGGGAGAATGGCATTGAAACATGTATATTATCATATGTGAAATGAATCGCCAGTCCAGGTTCAACGCATGATACAGGATGCTTGGGCCTGGTGCACTGGGATGACCCAGAAGGATGGTATGGTATGGGAGGGAGGTGGGAGAGGGGTTCAGGATGGGGAACACATGTACACCCGTGGTAGATTCATGTCAAGCAAGCAAGCAATCGCTCAGTCATATCCGACTCTTTGTGATCCCATGGACTGTAGTATATCAGGCTTCTCTGTCCATGGGATTTTCCAGGCAAGAGTATTGGAGTGGGTTGCTATTTCCTTCTCCAGGGGATCTTCCTGACCCAGGGATCAAACCCAGGTCTCCTGCACTGCAGGCAGATGCTTTACCCTCTGAGCCACCAGGGAAGGCTTCATGTCAATGTATGGCAAAACCAATACAATATTGTAAAGTAATTACCCTCCAATTAATATAAATTAATTTATATTAAATAAACCTTCAAAAATAATAAAAAGAATAAGATTTATAAAAGAAGGGGAGACCTGGATAATTTTATTAAACTATTAAATTTGGTCTTTTCTCTTGGTGGAAGAGAGATAATATTTTATTTTATTTTTGAATATATTTTTCTTATTTGGAAGTGGTGAATTATCAGCATAACAATTGGTTATCATTGATAGAGTAATCTTTTCGAAGACAATCTTTGTGCTTTTCGAAAGCACAAAGGTTTCGCTATTATATCTATATTGCTACTATATCGCTATTGTGTGTGAAATTTGAGAAGATTGTAGAGCTCCTTATGGGTAATATGTATGCTTCTAATGGGTTTTCACATAACTTTTAGATTTTCTAAGTATCTATTAAGTTTCCACATAGGTATAGGTGTCAAAATCTGGGAATCAAATTGAATGCTCAGTCATCATCATTTCAAATGGTTGCATAAACGTAATACTGAAGGAGAGATATTTCTAATTTATTCTTATCATCCCACACTCAATATTACCTTTATGTAGACAGGTCCCAATCACTGATTTTATACTGATAGGCTTTTCCCTCTACTTCTTTCTGTATTGTGATCTCTGCAAAATTACCAACACAGATCTCTAATCTAAGACACATATGTGCCTCTTCTAGGTATACAAAATACTCTAATTTTATGCTGTATTAAATAATAAAAGTGGTAATAATAGGGACAAATTCAAGAATATACACACAGAAATTATTTAGACCAGGGATCAGCAAACTTTGTTCATAGAGGTTCAGAAAAATACACATATTAGACTTTGCAAGCCATATAGTCACTGTCACAACTACTCAAGTTTGTGGCTGTAGCTCAGAAGCAACCATATACAATAAACAAATGAGTGTGGCAATGTTCCAATAAAAGGTTGTCAAGTAGATTTAGTCTGCAAGCCACAGTTTGCTAACCTCCAATTTAGACACATGTACAAGAACACTGCAGCTATTTAATTGTAATAATTAAAATTTAGAATGCTTTCACTAGGGATGAAAGATTAAAATCAAAAGTGCCAGTTATCCGACATTTAAAGACTACAAAAACATAATCAATTACACACAATCCCTAAGGGTCTAACACGGGTCAATAAAAGCTGCTCTACTCAAGTTATCCACATCTTCCTCTCTTGTGACTCCCCACTGCTACTTTACACTCCACCTCCGGACAAACTGAAGGGGAGCATGAAATAAAAAAGGAGGAGATATATAACATAAATATAAACACTTTCTACCTTATGGGAACTAAATGTCAGTGGTGAGAAAAAGTGTCCCTCTGGATATAGTAAGGAAGCATTTCCCATCTCTTCAAGTCAAGTTTCGTGGTAGGAATGTCCAGCTTGAAAGTGAAAGTTGCTCAGTCGTGTCCAACTCTTTGTGACCCCATGGATTACACAGTCCATGGAATTCTCCAGGCCATAATACTGGAGTAGGTAGCCTTTCCCTTCTCCAGGGGATCTTCCCAACCCAGGGATCAAACCCAGGTCTCCTGCACTAAAGGCAGATTTGTTACTGTTTGAGCCACCAAGGAAGCCCAAGAATACTGGAGTGGGTAAGCCTATCCCTTCTCCCGCAGATCTTCCTGACTTAGGAATTAAACCGGGGTCTCCTGCATTGCAGGCAGATTCTTTACCAGATGAGCAACCAAGGTCAAGCCTAAGCCCTCATAAACATCTGAGGTGCTAAGAAGACAGGAAGATGATCACTTCATCCCTGGCTGGATAACTCATGTGCTGTAGAATCCTGAATTCCACCCTGTGATATTAATACAATTAGAGGGAGTTTGACCATAGGGAGATAGTTCTTGACATTTAACACTTGCAATTTGAGATAGTATGTAAACATTGAGGGTAGCTCATGGTATAGCTCAGCTGGTAAACCATGAGCTCAGTATACATTTCTAGTCTATAAATTTCTAGGACTTGAAACTTCTTGGAAATGCTTGAATTAAAAAATGAATAAAGGAAACAATTATAACATTCTTGTGAAAAAATACAATCCTCCTCCCCATCTCAATCTTCATTATTAGAAGCCTTCACTCAAAACCTGCAGAAAATGAACTTGGCACTTTTGTGAAATAGGCACAAACTTCAGAAGAGGCAGTAAGCACTAGAAAACCCCAGAACCATCAAGTCTACTGTGTAGGCAATTTACCCAAGAATGACTTGAACATAGACCACCAGTGAGATTGAAGGAGAATAAACCAATACCCTCTGAAATGTTCCTCAGTAAGGAAAGGGAATTGGATGAAATGGAACACTATTCCCAAAGAAACTCACAAACTTCCTACAAAAAATCAATCACACTGATGACCAAGGTAGAACCCATCAGCAGAAGACAAACTCTGACAAATTGATACTTCTCCATGATCAATGGCACTAGTGGTAAAGAATCCGCCTGTCAGTGCAGGAGATACAGGATACTTGGGTTCAATCCCTGGGTTGAGAAGATTCCCTGGAGTAGGAAATGGCAACCTGCTCCAGTATTCTTGCCTGGAAGATTCCATGGACAGAGGAGCCTGGCAGGCTATAGTCCATGGGGTTGCAAAGAGTCAGACATGACTGAGCACACACATGCAGGCATGATCAGTATAAACTTGTTTATAATAAGAACAATATTTTCCAAGTCTGTGTGACTCCAAATCTGGTAATAGCTGAAACATGAGAGATGCATTTATCATAGGTGTCCATGCTTTCCCTCTCAACTTTAAGCAGAGATAAAACTCAAGCCTATGATCAGGAAAAGAAGGAAGATAAATCTAAATTCAAATTGAGACTAAATTCTCATATTTAGAGGTTTATTAATTAAAGAAGAAATGAAAATCCTTCTGTTAAGGGATGTGAAGTGCATGCTAAGTCACTTCAGTCATGTTTGACTCTTTGTGATCCAATGGACTGTAGCCCACCAGACTCCTCTGTCCATGGGACTATCCAGGCAAGAATACTGGGGTAGGTTGCCATACCCTCCTCCAGGGGTATTTTCCCAACCCAGGGATTGAGCTCACATCTCTCATGTCTCCTGCATTGGCAGGTGGGTTCTTCACTAATAGCACCACCTAGGAAGCCCCTAAGGAATGTGAAGGGACATAGTTCTTATGTCATGCTTAGAAATAAAAAATTAATGTATTTCATATTTATTCATAAAAGACCAACTCAGTATATAACCCACAGAGTGATATGTCAGTTAACTGGAATATTCAAACCAATTATAAGATGATCTATAGAATACTTGTTTCAAAACAGGGAAAATTTCAGCTATAGTGAACATTAATATATATAGATATATTTTATAGAGGCAACCATCCAGAGTATGGATCCCTATAATGTATACTGCTTTAGTGTGCTCCTTCAAAAAAGGAAGAAAATTGGAATATATTGCTGTTCCACCCATTTATCATGAATTCTAGAATATCCAGAAGGAATTTCCCAGAAAATATTCATTTATGTATGTCATCCAAAACTCAGATAAGAGTCAAGGAGCAGTTGTTGGGATCTAAACATGCTTGAAGTAGCACTGCATTTTCAAACAATAGAAAAAGCTTATTCTGTGACTATATAATAAAGGCTATGATAGCATCATCATATATCAAGGTGGTGGTATAACATAGCCATTGGTTATTCACTGTTTGGTAGGTCACATCAAGTTTCTTCAATTACTATGGGATCAGTTACTCAATATGAGAGCAGTAAAGAAACCAGACCTTTTAAGTACCATGTGATTATTAAGTACCTTGTCTCATAAAATCCTTTAACCAAACAGTTCTGCTTTTATGAAAAATGTTAATTCCAAACACTGCAATTTACTGCCCTTAGAACATGACATAAAATTATATATGGTACCTAGCAAGGAAATGAAAGATTTTATAACACAATTTTATTCTTTCTATTAGTCAAGGGAACAATTTTAACATAAAGTATTATGCTGAAGGCATCTAAGAACAAAATAATCCTATGGTAAAGAATGAGAGGTACATAAAAGCAAAACTACAATCTTCCTTTTCAACAACTCATTACTGTATGCATCTACGACAAGTATGGGTATTCTAGAGATTTGAACAAAGATATAAGTCTGGGTTCCAAGAGAAGAATAAAGAACATAGTATATTGGATAATCTAATAAATGAATGTCTTCTGAATACTTAGCAGAGATACACAGAATACAAAGCAAAAAAAAAAAAAAAGCCAACAGCTTTAGATACAAATGTGATGCCACATGATACAAAAACATTGTAATGATAATATATGGCTATTAGCGCGAAGCTTTCAATTAAATGTGATGGATCAAACTTCTGTTTATAAAACTATATATTTAGAAGACATAAAGACTTATGGACAAAAGGAAGAAGAATGATGACAAAATGACAGCAAGTTAAAGGTATGAAAAAAAATGATAGCAGAGCTTGCCTGGTGGTACGGTGTATAGGAATCTGCCTGCCAGTGCAGGGACATGGGCGCAATTCCTGGTCTGGAAGATTCCACATGACATGGAGCAACTAAGCCTCAACTACTGAGCCTGCGTGCTGCAACAAAGCCTGTGTGCCTAGAGCCTGTGCTCCATAACAAGAGAAGACACCATGGTGAGAAGTCCATGCATGGCAACAAAGACTAGCCCCTGCTCGCAGCAACTAGAGAAAGCCCGCATGATAAAAGACCCAGCTGAGTCCAAAATAAATAAATAAATAATAAACATTTAAAAATATAATTTGTAGTTTCTTAAAAGAAATGATAGCAGCTTCAAGTTTTAGAAAATAGGAAGCAGAATAGGTAGAGATGACTGGTGTATCATAATAGATAAAAAAAATATATA
>NW_011494807.1:1071106-1071529 GCF_000754665.1 Bison bison bison | reverse complement strand
TGAATAGGTTTTTCCGGCCATATGTGATTGTTCAGAGCCTCCCAACTGTGAGAGGCAGGAGATGTTCTAAACTGTCTAAACACAGATTCTTTTGAGTAGTTAAAAGATTGATTAGAAATTGTATTGGTGAAGGGATTTTCACTTGTTGGGCCAATGTTTGCTGCTAAGTTTCCATATCCCTTACCTGCTGTGTCCCTGGCAGTGTATTGATTAATATAATTGGTGTAAGTAGTAGCTTTAATGTTTGTAACCTGTTAATTCTTTTTCTTGTTATAGCCCACCACACCTTTGTGCTGTAGGAATGCAACTTTATCTAATGCTTTTGGAGGGTGGCTCCTGACCAATCACCTTTAGAGAAAAATAGTTTTCTGAAGAAAAGCTCTTAAAATGTTAACAGGCCTCCAGGCCAGAAGATGATGCAAA
>NW_011494807.1:1068997-1071006 GCF_000754665.1 Bison bison bison | reverse complement strand
TATGGCTTGCAAAAGCAAAAATCAAAAGAAAAAGAAAATGAACAGCAACCAAAAAAAAAAAAAAAACCACAGAGCCACACCAACTCACAATACTTCAACTAACAATGTTTCAGAATCTAATGATAAAATTAAAGATATAAAAAATTTCCAAAGAGGTAATAGCTATCACACCAATAATTACTTTTGTGAAAGGCATCAGACTACTCAGCTAACTGTAATACTGAGAGCTAGAAGACAGTGAATCAATGCTTTGATAATTTTGGTGGAAAATTATTTCCAAACTTGAGGTCTATTTTCAGCCAAATTATCCATAAAACATGATAGAGAGATACAGTTTTGGACAGTATCTCAGAAAAACCGTATGAACCACAAACCAAGAAAAGCTTCCAGAAGATGCATTCCATAAAAATAATATAAAAACAGAAAAGAGAAAGACACGGCAGACAATAAAGAATTTGACCTTTTTCTCTGGTTCCTGAAAGGGAGATTAAATCCTTGGGATGTTTTAAGTATTATGAATGCCTATGTTAATCATGAACCCTTATATCATATATCAGTTTATGCTAATGAGATGAGTCCTGGAGGCTGGTCAATAAAAAGGCCAACTATGCAATCAAAGTTGAGACTTTGAGACAGCCCAAACTCCAGAAAGGGAAAGGGTACTAGAAAGTGAATTCAATCATGTGGCCAGTGATTCAATCAATTATGTCTACTTAATGAAACCAGAAAAAATAAAACACTCTGTACACCAAGGCTCCCTGGAACTTCCCAGTTGGTGAACACTTTGATGTGCTTCAACAGTGATGAACAATGAGTCCCATGGAATCCCATGGGAAGAGGGAATGGAAGTTCTAGGTTTGGGCTCACCCAAATCTTGCTCATTTTATCCTCTATAATTGAAATTTAATTGTTAACAAAAAGGACTTTACTGAATTCTTTGATTGATCCTAGCAAATCATTTAATCTGAGGGTATCCTGGTAACCCCTGAATCTGTAGACAGTCAAAGTTACAAGTGATCTGGGGACCCCAAAAGTACAACTGGTATCTGAAGTGAGGGCAGTTGGGCACCATGTCCTTTAAGTTGGGGGGGGGGGTCTTTGTTAACTTTGAGGAGTTATCAGAATAGTATTATAGTATAGCATTTCGTGTCACAATGGTACCAAGGCTGTTGCTCCAGAGTCATAGCCCTGCCCCTCTCTTGAAAGGAAACCAATTACTCTAATCTAAGATTCAGGAAGAAGATGCAAAGAGAGTAAAACAAGAACTGGTTAGAATCAACAAGGCCTAAGATGGCAGACCTTGAACTTCATTAGATGTTCACTGAAATACATTGACGTGCCAGATGACGCATCCACCAGCATCACAAAATGCCGGGAGCCGGCATATTGCATATTGAGTGCATATTGCATATTGAGTGCAGCACTTTCCACAGCATCACCTTTCAGGATCTGGAATAGCTCAACTGGAATTCTATCACTGCCGGTAGCCAGCGTGAGGAACTCCGCCCATGACAAAGGTCATGAGGAAGGAGGCTTGGCACACGCAAAGGCGGGATAGAGCCTCAGGAGTCCCCCTGGAAATTCTCGAGCATTTCCACCCAAAACCAGAGTCTGTCTACTTTCTGCTTGTGCTTTCACCTACACCTCTGACTTTACGGGGGGCTGTCCCCCACTACCTCTCTCTGAAAAAAGAGTTAGCTTACAGCTCCAGTTAATAATTCCTGGGTGTGACAGTGTTTAACCTACAAACTCCTTTGGAAATCCTCTAGCCTACCTGAATAGGTTTTTCCGGCCATATGTGATTGTTCAGAGCCTCCCAACTGTGAGAGGCAGGGGATGTTCTAAACTGTCTAAACACAGATTCTTTTGAGTAGTTAAAAGATTGATTAGAAATTGTATTGGTGAAGGGATTTTCACTTGTTGGGCCAATGTTTGCTGCTAAGTTTCCATATCCCTTACCTGCTGTGTCCCTGGCAGTGTATTGATTAATATAATTGGTGTAAGTAGTA
>NW_011494807.1:1060866-1068897 GCF_000754665.1 Bison bison bison | reverse complement strand
TTATCTAATGCTTTTGGAGGGTGGCTCCTGACCAATCACCTTTAGAGAAAAATAAGTTTTCTGAAGAAAAGCTCTTAAAATGTTAACAGGCCTCCAGGCCAGAAGATGATGCAAATCACCTAAGCTTTTGCATATGATAAGTTTGCAGGAAGAAAGCCTGGCTTGCTGCAGGACTCTACCCCTTCCCCCTTTATCCTCTATGCATAACTTAAGGTATAAAAACTACTTTGGAAAATAAAGTGCGGGCCTTGTTCACCGAAACTTGGTCTCACCATGTCGTTCTTTCTCTTACCTTCTGGCTGAATTATTCAGCCTCTTTTCTCCACTGAATTTCCTCACTGAGCTATCCTCATTCTATTACTCTTTATATCCTTAATTAACATTTAATTAAGCAATTGTTTCCTGATCTTCGCCTACGCCATCTCTCCTTCGAATACCCTGGATCAGCCGGGGCTGGTCCCCGGCAACAAAAGTTGACAATTGCCACAACTGGAAAAGTCCATACAGGGACTCAAAAGAAGAGTTGCCTCAGTTCCAGGAGATCAAACCAGTCAATCCTAAAGGAAATAAACCTCGAATAATCACTGGAAAGATTGATGCTGAAGCTGAATCTCCAATACTTTGGCCACTTGATGCAAAGAGCTGACTCACTGGAAAAGACTCTGATGCTAGGAAACATTGAAGGCAAAAGGAGAAGAGGGCAGCAGAGGATGCGATGGTTAGACAGCATCACTGACTCAATGCACATGAACTTGAACAAATTCTGGAAGATAGTTTGGAGACAGAAGGACAGGAAAGCCTGGTGTGCTGCAGTTCATGGGGTCACAAAGAGTTGGACACGATTTAGCAACTGAACAACAACAATCAGTTCCAGTTCCAACCATGCCTTTGTTCTCAGATAACTCGTGAATATTCCTCCTACTCTTTCCCATCCGCTCGCTTTTACCAGATTGTGCTATATATTGGGTTTCTCTGCCTGAATTGGGTTGAGAATTTGATCTGTTTCCCACTTCTCCATTATTTGGCCACTGAATTAAAGTTTGTGCTGTTCCAGTCTCAGTTTTTATCACTGGCTACATAAATCTTATCAGAAAGAAAGGCTCCCTGGCTGAGACAAAGGGTCTTGGCCTGGACCTCAGTGCCAGTCTAGTCAACCAATTACAATTCCTTGTAACAAGAATACAAGAAATTCAATAAGTCTAAGTAAGAGACAATTAGATAATTCCAAGGTTGCTAATGTGAGGAAGTTCCAGGTTGGTAGCTTGAAGGTTTAAAAAGAAACCATTCCAGAGCAAAGGATGAAGGAGGGCTCCTAGAAAAACTAAACTGAGAGATGACCTGATGGTTTGGATCATATACAGAGGATATTTTTGATTCCTTGATAGATTGTGATTGAATTATTGAAAGCTACATTAAAAAATAGCAAATAATAAAAAGTAATTATTTACTACAGGTAAATCATAAAATTATAGAGAATGAAAAGCATAATATATTATGTGTCTCAGCTCTAAATGATAAAGGCATTAATCATCTCTCAATCTTTCTTTAGAAATATGGATAGTAAAAGTTTGATATGAGGGAAATAAGTGCCTATCTACCTCTTTATTAAGTCAATATGTATTCTCCAAAATTTTGAATTTGATACTATAAAGCAAAATATCTAGATATATGAAGGTACAAACCATAAATGGTGAGTAAAAGAGTAGGGAATACTTTAAGTCAAGGATGATCTTAGAGCCTGGGTCTCTGTAAACATTCAAATTTACTGGAGATTCAGAGCTTGTAAGTTTTCCATTTAGAAAAGCAACAAGTTACAAGTATAATAAATATTGTGTAACATATCCAGTGGAGTTTTTGGAAGTACTCTATAACATCTATATTCAAATTTATTAAGAAACCCATTTGAATGTTCACAGTTCTGCTGCTGCTAAGTCGCTTCAGTCATGTCTGACTCTGTGCAACCCCATGGACAGCAGCCCACCAGATTCCTCTCTCCACAGGATTCTCCAGGCAAGAATACTGGAGTGGGTTGCCATTTCCTTCTCCACAGTTCATGGACTACTAAATATATATAGTTTCCTGAAACTTTAGACAAAATATGGAATTAGTTTTTAAATATATTTTGTCTTTCTAAGCTTTTTGAAAAGTAGAATTGTAGAGAAGAATTTCTTACCTGTTTGAAAATTTTATTTTTAAAATTATGTGTATCCTATTATTTGCTAATATACAGAGCTTAAAAGATAAATAAAAAGTAGATAATGATATTAGAAAAAATGGAAATGGTTTGGCCACTCATTTTCAGATAAACCTGAAGTCTTATAAAATAGAGTTGGTGAAGAGATTCAAGGAAAGGCAAAAAAAAAAAAAGACAGGTTTGAGTTTTGTGACCTTGAAGTTAAAGGGAGCAAGATAAAGAGCAAGCTAATTTAGTTAGTATAAAGGATATAAAAATACAAAAATTTGAGTGTGTAAAGGTACATTTTTAGAGTAATATAATAAATTATATTTATCATCAAAGAAAATATATTGCAAGTTAAACTACATTATATTAAACTTATAAAATATCTAAATGATCCATATATAAAGACCACCTGAACAATTTTACAGAGGTTGAGAGGAACCTGGTTTCAATGAATATTTCTTTATTTAATGATCTTCTTGTATGTAACACAAAGTGCTGTTTAGAAGACTGACAAAAATGAAGTATGTGAGAAGAGCACTGTAAACTCAATAATGTTGCCAGATATTATCTTTATGATGTGTCTATGGATTGCTGAGGTTGCCAACTGGTTCAATTGTTTTCTTTCACTCACATCTGATTCCCTCTTTAGCAGCATAATGAGGAAAGGATCATCTGAGATTTGTGTCTGGACGATGTCCCAGTGCCAAGGAAAAGGACTCTGAGAGTAGTATCATTCTTAACATGATAAGAATGTTGGAGACCCTTAACATGATAAGGGTCTCCAAGAGGTTTCCCAATGTCAGGGTCAATAAATCCCTCTTGAGCAGTGTGTTATCAGATATGTGGAATGACCCCTGTTCCCAAAGGAATTTCTAATTTGAAAAGTAATTAGAACAGATTCTTTCTTACTAAACAGCCTTATTTTTCAAGGTTGAGCACAGTGTGGGGAGACTAAATTTTTGTGTGTTAACAAACCTGATCATTAATTGAATGCCCTACTCTAATACATAATTGATGGTTTATACTTTTTCTCTTTGAGCAGTTGTTTCCCCCCAAGCATGCCCTGCCCCTTGCTGTGTTGTCTGGTCCTTTATCATCTTGTTACAGTAACAAGAAGCAAGCCTACAGAGGGGGCATCCAGTCTTTCCTTCCTGCTGAGCTTTCAAAGCCAGCTTCTATAAAAATGTATGTTACATGTAGAAAAAGATTTTCTAAAGCTGTGAAAAGCATGCCTTGAAAATAACATTCTAAGTGAAATCACTGTTTTATTTTCCTAGATCAAAATAACAAATCATAATTCAGAAAGGAAAACGATTCTGCATTCTCTATAAACCACCATTCCTCTCTTTCTTTCCCCTGTATCTCACATATTGAAGTCTCTATTAAAGGCAGTAGAGTTCAGCCCACCTTCTGCAGCAGGGAGACAGGAAGACATCCCTTACAAAGACAGTAAGAAGTGCTGGCATGAGTACAATAGAGCATCAGAGAACATTTGTCTGATCTTCCTCCTCTTTTCCTTATATTTTCTGCTATCCTCTTCCTGTCTTCTATTTGCACCCCTCAGGACTTAAAAACATGAAGGTATTACTGTGAGAAATACAGAGACTATTACCAATGCAAATTCAGTGAAGAAATATGATCATGGATTGCTTACATCCCCAAGGACTATCCTATTAACATGAAGAGTAGCCTAAGAAAAGCAAAACAAAATCAACTTTATTCAACATGATTTTACGAAAGTAAAAAATCCAATGCTAAAAACAATCTTATCTGCCAATACTCTGCTAAATTTAGCATCTTGTTTTATTTCTAGAACAAATTCCAAGTGTTATTTTGCATCATATTTCTTCATTTAACAGTAATATTTTGTGTTGTGTCTATTACACGCCAAACACTCTTCTATGCACTAGGGATTTAACAAACAGACAGACTCTGTCGTGATAGAATCTGTGTTCTAAGGGGAAAGATTAGACAGCACAAAAGGCTTAAACAGGTTTATGTAGTATGCTTGAAAGTAACAAGTGTTTTACAATGAAACAAAGCAGGTTAATGTGCTAGAAAGGAAGGGAAAGAGCAATAGGACTTGAGTTAGAAAAGTAAGGAAGCTCAGCTCATGGTGGGCCTTGCAAAGGAAACCTTATGACTCTTGTTTTTAATATGAATCAAAGGAGACAGCCATTGGGCTGTTAAACAGATGAGTAACATTATCTAAACTAAGAATTTTTAAAAGATCACTGTTGTGAAATGGTACCTCATAGTGGATTTGATTTGCATTTCTCTAATAATGAGTGATGTTGAGCATCTTTTCATATGTTTGTTAGCCATCTGTATGTCTTCTTTGGAGAAATGTCTATTTAGTTCCTTGGCCCATTTTTTGATTGGGTCATTTATTTTTCTGGAGTTGAGCTGTAGGGGCATACACACTGAGGAAACCAGAAGGGAAAGAGACACGTGTACCCCAATGTTCATCGCAGCACTGTTTATAATAGCCAGGACATGGAAGCAACCTAGATGTCCATTAGCAGATGAATGGATAAGAAAGCAGTGGTACATATACACAATGGAGTATTACTCAGCCATTAAAAAGAATACATTTGAATCAGTTCTAATGAGGTGGATGAAACTGGAGCCTATTATACAGAGCGAAGTAAGCCAGAAGGAAAAACACCAATACAGTATACTAACGCATATATATGGAATTTAGAAAGATGGTAACAATAACCCGGTGCACGAGACAGCAATAGAGACACTGATGTATAGAACAGTATTATGGACTCTGTGGGAGAGGGAGAGGGTGGCAAGATTTGGGAGAATGGCATTGAAACATGTAAAATATCATGTAAGAAACGAGTTGCCAATCCAGGTTCGATGCACAATACTGGATGCTTGGGGCTAGTGCACTGGGATGACCCAGAGGGATGGTATGGGGAGGGAGGAGGGAGGAGGGTTCAGGATGGGGAACACATGTATACCTGTTGCAGATTCATTTTGATATTTTGCAAAACTAATACAATTATGTAAAGTTTAAAAATAAAATAAAATTAAAAAAAAAAGATCACTGTGACATGAAATCATTATAAGAAAAAAAAAAAAAGTTATACCCACAGTTCCTTCTTCTTTTTAGAAGCCTCAGGAACTAAATTCTTTACAGTGTTAAGTTGAATATTATGAACTAGATCAGCAGACTGGATTTACAATATCTGGAGGAAAAAGTTTTGGTCCAAAACCAAAAAGAAAAGGCCAAGCAAGCAAATTATTTAGAAAAGCATTCCAGCAGTTTCAAGAAATGGCTTTAAGAAATTAACCACCAGTGGAAACAACCCTCATCTGCTTTCTTCCTAAAGAAGCCTCCTGTTCATTTTATTCCTCTCATATCACTCATCCATGGTGGCTACTGTTCAGCCAGGCTTCACACTCTGAACACATCTGCTCTCAAGAACATCTGTGCTCATGCCACCTTAGAGACACATTATTTCCTCATCTCTGCTTCAGCCCAACTTAATTCATTTACTGCAGTGCCCTTTGATGTAGTCATTTTTCTGAAATGCTGTTTTAGAGACTCCTCACTTCTATTCCATAAGTGTTTTGAAGTACTTCTTGTACTTTAACCTCTTCATAAATGTTCTTCAAAGTTGAAGGATCTTAATTAGGCACAAATTAAATTGCTAATGTCTTTGATAAAGAGCCCCTTCATGGATCACAGCCTTGTCATGGTGAAGGGGCTTGCTTAACTCAAGGAAGCTCTGAGCCACGGCCTGCAGGGCCACCCAAGACAAGACAGGTCATAGTGAAGAGTGTTAACAAAATGTGGTCCAACGGAGGAGGAAATGTGGTCCAATCCAGTATTCTTGTCAGGAGAATCCCAAGAACAGTATGAAAAGGAAAAAGATATGACACCAGTGATGAGTTTCCTAAGGTCAGAAGGTGTCCAATATGCTACTGGGGAAGAGTGAAGGGAAATTACCAACAGCTTCAGAAAGAATGAAGTGGCTGGGCAAAAGGAGAAATGACACTCAATTGTGAGTGTATCTGGTGGTAAAAGTAAAGCCTGATGCTGTAAAGGACAGTGTTACATAGGAACCTGGAAGGAATATTACTAGGTCCATGAATCAAAGTAAAATGAATGTGGTTGAGTAGGAGATGGTGAGACTGCACATCGACATCTTAGGGATACTGCTAACTGCTACTGCTACTGCTAAGTCGCTTCAGTCGTGTCCGACTCTGTGTGATCCCATAGATGGCAGCCCACCAGGCTCCCCCGTCCCTGGGATTCTCCAGGCAAGAACACTGAAGTGGGTTGCCATTTCCTTCTCCAATGCAGGAAAGTGAAAAGTGAAAGTGAAGTCGTTCAGTCATGTCCGACTCTTAGCGACCCCATGGACTGCAGCCTACCAGGCTCCTCCGTCCATGGGATTTTCCAGGCAAGAGTACTGGAGTGGGGTGCCATTGCCTTCTCCGAAAATGGATGGGAATGGGTGAATTTAATTCAGATGGCCATTATATCTACTATTGTGGGCAAGAATGCCTTAGAAGAATGGAGTAGACCTCACAGTCAACAAAAGAGTCTAAAATGCAATACTTGGGTGCAGCCTCCAAAACAACAGAATGATCTCAGTTCATCTCCAAGACAAACCATTTAACATCACAGTAATCTAAGTCTATGCCCCAATCAATGATGCTGAAAAAGCTGAAGTTGACCAGTTCTATGAAGACCTCAAAGACCCCCTAGAACTAACACCAGAAAAAGATGCCATTTTCATCAAAGGGGATTGAAATGCAAAAGTAGGAAATCAAGAGACACCTGGAATAACAGGCAAGTTTGCCCTTGGAGTACAAAATGAAGCAGAGCAAAGGCTAATAGAGTTTTGTCAAAAGAACACACTGGTCATAGCAAACAACCTTTCCAAAAACCCAAGAGACATCTCTACACAAGGACATCACCAAAGGTTAATACCAAAATCAGACTGATGATATTCTTCACAGCTAAAGATGGAAAAGTTATATACAATTAGAAAAACAAGACCTGGAGATGACTGTGGCTCAGACCATGAGCTCCATATTGCAAAATTCAGCCTTAAATTGAAGGAAATAGGAAAAATCACCAGGTCATTCAGGTATGATCTAAATAAAATCTCTTATGATTGTATAATAGAGGTGACAAACAGATTCAGGTGATTAGATCTGGTAGACAGAGTGCATGAAGAACTATGGATGGAGGTTCATAACCTTGTACAGGAGACACTGACCAAAATCATCCCCAAGAAAAAGAAATGCAAGAAGACAAAGTGGTTGTCTGAGGAGGCTTTACAAATAGCAGAGGAAAGAAGAGAAATGAAAGGCAAGGGAGAAAGAAAAAGATATACTCAACTGAATGTGGAGTTCCAGAAAACAGCAAGGACAGATAAGGTCTTCTTAATAGCAAGGAGAGATAGAGCCTTCTTAAATGAACAATCAGATCAGATCAGATCAGTCGCTCAGTCCTGTCCGACTCTCTGTGACCCCATGAATCACAGCATGCCAGGCCTCCCTGTCCATCACCAACTCCTGGAGTTCATTCAGACTCACATCCATCGAGTCAGTGATGCCATCCAGCCATCTCATCCTCTGTCGTCCCCTTCTCCTCTTGCCCCCAATCCCTCCCAGCATCAGAGTCTTTTCCAATGAGTCAACTCTTCGCATGAGGTGGCCAAAGTATTGGAGTTTCAGCTTTAGCATCATTCCCTCCAAAGAAATCCCAGGACTGATCTCCTTCAGAATGGACTGGTTGGATCTCCTTGCAGTCCAAGGGACTTTCAAGAGTCTTCTCCAACACCACAGTTCAAAAGCATCAATTCTTCAGCGCTCAGCTT
>NW_011494807.1:1060171-1060766 GCF_000754665.1 Bison bison bison | reverse complement strand
ATTGATATTTCTCCCAGCAACCTTGATTCCAGCTTGTGCTTCTTCCAGTCCAGCGTTTCTCATGATGTATGCTGCATATAAGTTAAATATGCAGGGTGACAACATACAGCCTTGACATACTCCTTTTCCTATTTGGAACCAGTCTGTTGTTCCATGTCCAGTTCTAACTGTTGCTTCCTGACCTGCACACAAATTTCTCAAGAGGCAGATCAGGTGGTTTTGTATTCCCATCTCTTTCAGAATTTTCCACAGTTTATTGTGATCCACACAGTCAAAGGCTTTGGCATAGTCAATAAAGCAGAAATAGATGTTTTTCTGGAACTCTCTTGGTTTTTCCATGATCCAGCAGATGTTGGCAATTTGATCTCTGGTTCCTCTGCCTTTTCTAAAACCAGCTTTAACATCAGGAAGTCCACGGTTCACATATTGCTGAAGCCTGGCTTGGAGAATTTTGAGCATTCCTTTACTAGCGTGTGAGATGAGTGCAATTGTGCAGTAGTTTGAGCATTCTTTGGCATTGCCTTTCTTTGGGATTGGAATGAAAACTGACCTTTTCCAGTCCTGTGGCCACTGCTGAGTTTTCCAAATTTGCTGG
>NW_011494807.1:1059282-1060071 GCF_000754665.1 Bison bison bison | reverse complement strand
TCAGAGTCTTTTCCAATGAGTCAACTCTTCGCATGAGGTGGCCAAAGTATTGGAGTTTCTAGCTTTAGTCATCATTCCCTCCAAAGAAATCCCAGGACTGATCTCCTTCAGAATGGACTGGTTGGATCTCCTTGCAGTCCAAGGGACTCTCAAGAGTCTTCTCCAACACCACAGTTCAAAACATCAATACTTAGGCACTCAGCCTTCTTCACAGTCCAACTCTCACATCCATACATGACCACAGGAAAAACCATAGCCTTGACTAGATGGACCTTTGTTGGCAAAGTAATGTCTCTGCTTTTGAATATGCTATCTAGGTTGGTCATAACTTTTCTTCCAAGGCGTAAGCGTCTTTTAATTTCATGGCTGCAGTCACCATCTGCAGTGATTTTCGAGCCCAGAAAAATAAAGTCTGACGCTGTTTCCACTGTTTCCCTATCTATTTCCCATGAAGTGGTGGGACCGGATGCCATGATCTTCGTTTTCTGAATATTGAGCTTTAAGCCAACTTTTTCACTCTCTTCTTTCACTTTCAACAAGAGGCTTTTTAGTTCCTCTTCACTTTCTGCCATAAGGGTGGTGTCATCTTCACATCGGAGGTTATTGATATTTCTCCCAGCAACCTTGATTCCAGCTTGTGCTTCTTCCAGTCCAGCGTTTCTCATGATGTATGCTGCATATAAGTTAAATATGCAGGGTGACAACATACAGCCTTGACATACTCCTTTTCCTATTTGGCCCTGTCTGTTGTTCCATGTCCAGTTCTAACTGTTGCTTCCTGACCTGCAC
>NW_011494807.1:1053542-1059182 GCF_000754665.1 Bison bison bison | reverse complement strand
TCTGATTTTCTTGAAGAGATCCCTAGTCTTTCCCATTCTGTTGTTTTCCTCGATTTCTTTGCATTGATCATTGAAGAAGGCTTTCTTATCTCTTCTTGCTATTCTTTGGAACTCTGCATTCAGATGTTCATATCTTTCCTTTTCTCCTTTGCTTTTAGCTTCTCTTCTTTTCACAGCTATTTGTAAGGCCTCCCTAGACAGCCATTTTGCTTTTCTGCATTTCTTTTCTATGAGAATGGTCTTGATCCCTGTCTCCTGTACAATGTCACGAACCTCATTCCATAGTTCATCAGGCACTCTATCTATCAGATCTAGTCCCTTAAATCTATTTCTCACTTCCACTGTATAATCATAAGGGATTTGATTTAGGTCATACCTGAATGGTCTAGTGGTTTTCCCTACTTTCTTCAATTTAAGTGTGAATTTGGCAATAAGGAGTTCATGGTCTGAGCCACAGTCAGCTCCTGGTCTTGTTTTTGCTGGCTGTATAGAGCTTCTCCATCTTTGGCTGCAAAGAATATAATCAATCTTATTTCGGTGTTTACCATCTGGTGATGTCCATGTAGAGTCTTCTCTTGTGTTGTTGGAAGAGGGTGTTTGTTATGACCAGTGCATTTTCTTGGCAAAACTCTATTAGTCTTTGCCTTGCTTCATTCCGTATTCCAGGGCCAAATGTGCCTGTTACTCCAGGTGTTTCTTGACGTCCTACTTTTGCATTCCAGTCCCCTATAATGAAAAGGACATCTTTTTTGGGTGTTAGTTCTAAAAGGTCTTGTAGGTATTCATAGAACCGTTCAACTTCAGCTTCTTCAGCATTACTGGTTGAGGTATAGACTTGGATTACTGTGATACTGAATGGTTTGCCATGGAAACAAACAGAGATCATTCACGCCAGGGGCAGTGGCCGGGAGGACCAACCCCACTTCCCAGGAGCCATGGCTGCATGGGCGCAGGAGGGCCTAGAGGAGCTATCCCACGTTGAAGGTAAGGAAGGGCGGCGGTGAGGAGATACCCCTCTTCCAAGGTAAGGAGCAACGGCTGCACTTTGCTGGAGCAGCCGTGAAGAGATACCCTACGTCCAAGGTAAGAGAAACCCAAGTAAGACGGTAGGTGTTGCAAGAGGGCATCAGAGGGCAAACACACTGAAACCATACTCACAGAAAACTAGTCAATCTAATCACACTAGGACCACAGCCTTGTCTAACTCAAGGAAACTAAGCCATGCCTGTGGGGCAACCCAAGATGGGCAGGTCATGGTGGAGAGATTTGACAGAATGTGGTCCACTGGAGAAGGGAATCACAAACCACTTCAGTATTCTTGCCTTGAAAACCCCATGAACAGTATGAAAAGGCAAAATGACAGGATACTGAAAGAGGAACTGCCCAGGTCAGTAGGTACCCAATATGCTACTGGAGATCAGTGGAGAAATAACTCCAGAAAGAATGAAGGGATGGAGCCAAAGCAAAAACAATACCCAGCTGTGGATGTGAATGGTGATAGAGGCAAGGTCCGATGCTGGAAAGAGCAATATTGCATAGGAACCTGGAATGTCAGGTCCATGAATCAAGGCAAATTGGAAGTGGTCAAACAAGAGATGGCAAGAGTGAATGTCAACATTCTAGGAATCAGCGAACTGAAATGGACTGGAATGGGTGAATTTAACTCAGATGACCATTATATCTACTGCTGCAGGCAGGAATCCCTCAGAAGAAATGGAGTGGCCCTCATGGTCAACAAGAGAGTCCGAAATGCAGTACTTGGATGCAATCTCAAAAACGACAGAATGATCTCTGTTCGTTTCCAAGGCAAACCATTCAATATCACAGTAATCCAAGTCTATGCCCCAACCAGTAATGCTGAAGAAGCTAACGTTGAACGGTTCTATGAAGACCTACAAATGAACAATAGAGGAGAACAATAGAATGAGAAATACTAGAGATCTCTTCACAAAAATAGGAGAGATCAAGGCATGAAAAAAAAAAACCAGAAATGGTAAGGACCGAACAGAAGCAGAAGAGATTAAGAGGTGGCAAGAATATACGGAACTGTACAAGAAAGAGGTCTTAATGGCCCAGATAACCACAATAATGTGGTTACACACCTGGAGCCAGACATCCTGGAGTGTGAAGTCAAGTGGGCCTGAGGAACAATTATCATGAACAAAGCTAGTGGAGGTAACAGAATTCTGGTGGGGCTATTTAAAATACTAAAATACGACGCTGTTAAAGTGTTGCACTCAATATGTCAGCAAATTCGGAAAACTCAGCAGTGGCCACAGGGATGGAAAAAGTCAGTTTTCATCCCATCCCAAAGAAGGGCAATGCCAAAGAATGTTCAAACTACTACACAGTTGCATTCACTTCACAAGATAACTAGGATATGCTCAAAATCCTTCAAGCTGAGCTTCAGCAGTACATGAACCAAGAACTTCCAGATGTACAAGTTGGATTTAGAAAAGGCAGAGGAACCAGAGATCAAATTGTCAACATTAATCGGATCATAAAGAAAGCAAGGGAATTCAGGAAAAACATCTACTTCTGTTTCACTGACTATGCTAAAGCTTTTGACTGTGTGGATCACAACAAACTGTGGAAAATTCTCAAAAAGATGGCACTATCAGACTACCTTACCTGTCTCCTGAGCAACCTGTAGGTGGGCCAAGAAGCAACACTTAGAACTGGACATGGAACAACTGACTAGTTAACAATCAATGAAGGAGTAGGACAAGGCTCTATATTGTCACCCTGCTTATTTAACTTCTATTGATGTACTCTATGATGTAGAGTCCATCATGCAAAATGCTGGGCTGGATGAATCACAAGCTGGAGTCAAGACCACTGGGAGAAATATCAACAACCTCATATATGCAGATGACAGTACTCTAATGATAGTGAAGAGGAGCTATAGAGCCTCTTGACGAGGATGAAAGAGGAGAGTGAAAAAGCTGTCTTGAAACTCAACACTGAAAAACCTAAGATTATGGCATCCTGTCCTATCACTTCATGGCAAAGAGATGGATAAAAAGTATAAGGAGTGACAGATTTTTTTCTTGGGCTCCAAAATCACTGTGGACTATGACTTCAGCTATGAAATTTCCTTGTAAGAAAAGCAATGACAAACCTAGACAGCATATAAAAATGAGAGGCATCACCTTCCCAGCAAAGGTCCATACAGTCAAAGCTAGGGTTTTTCCAGTAGTAATGTACAGATGTGAGAGCAGGACCATAAAGAAGGCTGAACGGTGAAGAACTGATGATTTCAACTCGTGGCCCTGGAATACTCTTGAGAGTCCCCTGGACAGTAAGGAGATCAAATCAATCAATCCTAAAGGAAATCTACCCTAAAAGTTTTAGAAGGGCTGATGCTGAAGCTCCAATACTTTGGCCACCTGATGTGAAGAGTCAACTCACTGGAAAAGACACTGCTGCTAGAAAAGACTGATGGCAAAAAGAGAAGGGGGCAGCAGAGAAAGAGATAATTAGATTGAATCACCAACTCAATGATGTGAATTTGAGCAAACTTTGGGAGACTTAATGGAGGACAGAGGAGACTGGCATGCTATAGTCCTTCGGGTGAGAATGAGTGGAACACAACTTAATGACTGAACAACAGCAACAAAGGATAAACACACACAATTTTCTATTCTTCTACGAAATGTTATAGGAAATTAAACTTGTTCATTAACTAGTTAGAAAAGTTTTTATGTACTGCTTAATACACCTACATGCAATCACCATCCTAGTTTTATACTTAAAAATGATGCACTTCTAGCTCTTTAAAAGTTCACAGTCCAGTGAAGTATAAAGACAATAAACAGGCAAGTGCAGATCAGAGAGATACTGGCAGACAAGAACTCGTAGGACTAGTACCTCCCTCACATTTGACAGAGGGGAGTCAGGAGTTGTCCAGGCAAAGAATACAATTCTAAGTAAAACTGAAAATACAGGTTAAAGACTGAAAAAGTTACATGAGACATCAGACAGCTTAAAGAGTCTTTGGACTAAATTGTGCTTCCCTCCAAAACTCTTCAGTTATAACCTCAAATGTGACCATAGTTGGAGATAAGGGCCTTTGAGAGGGCAATTAAAGTTAAATGAGGTGATAAAGGTGGAACACAAATATAATAGGAGTGGAGTCCTTATACATATATGAAAAGACACCAGGGCACGTGCACAGAGAAAAGGCTGTGTGACAACACAGAGAGAATGCTTGTTTGCAAGTCTAGGAAAAAAGCCTCAATAGAAACCTAACCGAGTGGGAAAATAAAAAAAAAAAAAAAAAGAAATCTGAGAAGTACTGCAAGGTAATTTTGGCAATGCAAAGTGTGTCCCTTGGGCCCTGAGGATCACTGACCTCCTGCACGCCCACACTTACCGTACAATGTCAGAATCAGAAGTAAGGGGCTTTCTAGAAATGGAAGGGGGTGAGACAGAAGGGGCTTCCCCAGTGGCTCCGTGATAAAGAATCTGCCTGCAATGCAGGAGACCAGTGTTCCATGCCTGGGTGGGAAAGAGACCCTGGAGGAGGGCATGACAACCCATTCCAGTATTCTTATCTAGAGAATTCCAAGGACAGAGGATCCTGGGGCTACAGTTCACAGGATCGCAAAGAGTCAGACATGACTGAGTGACAGCATGCACACAAGACAGAGGAACAAACTCTATGACTTCCAATTCAATCTTGCAGGTGTTTTATTATAATTCCAATTTGCTATTAAGAATGAAACAGCCCACTGTTGTGAATTGATGATTACATAAATATCAAAACTCTCAACCATCAAGAAATGTTATTTGTTAGAACGAAAGCCCTTTATAATAAAAATGATCAAACCATTTTTTCCAGGATTAAATATACATATAAATGAAGTTAGCATGATATTTATACTGAACTTGACAAGGGTGCATGAAAGTAGCAAACTAGCTACCAACCTTAAAGTGAGGCAAAAACCCTTTATAAATAATTAACAAATGAAACAACAGGACAATAAAGACCAACATAAGATGCCCAGCATGGGTTTATACAGTTGTTTACTATTAGAATTATTAGGAAAGCTATTAATGATATGTAATATGGAAAAAAAAAGAAAAAAAGAAAAAGAAACCTAACCTGCCGGCACTTTGACCTCAGACCTTCAGTTTCCTGATTAGTGAGAAAATAAATTTTCTGTGGTATTTTGTTATGACACTCTGAGCTGACTAAGACAACAAGATCAAAGACAGCCAGGATCAAGGACAGTCAATAAATAAGACTAGGGCATAGGATATGGTGAGGAGACTCACAGAATGAGGACTGGCTAGCTGCAACTCTGATAAGATTGGCGGTTGTCAAATCAGGAAGATGGTCTGTAAGTCTGGACTGAAGCCTTCAATAGAAGTCAGACCAAAACAAGTTTCAGTTCAGTTCAGTTCAGTCGCTCAGTCGTGTCTGGCTCCTTGCGACCCCATGAATCGCAGCACACCAGGCCTCCCTATCCAGCACCAACTTCCAGAGTTCACCCAAACCCATGTCTATCGAGTTGGTGATGGATCCAACCATCTCATCTTCTGTTGTCCCCTTCTCCTCCTGCCCCCAATCCCTCCAAGCATCAGGGTCTTTTCCAATGAGTCAGCTCTTCATATCAGGTGGCCAAACTATTGGAG
>NW_011494807.1:1048826-1053297 GCF_000754665.1 Bison bison bison | reverse complement strand
GCTTTTTAATAGGCTGTTTTGGTTGGTTATAGCTTTTCTTCCAAGGAGCAAGAGTCTTTTAATTTCATAGCTGCAGTCACCATCTGTAGTGATTTTGGAGCCCCCAAAAATAAAGTCTCTCACTGTTTCCATTGTTTCCCCATCTATTTGCCATGAACTGATGGGACTAGATGCCATGATCTTAATTTTCTGAATGTTGAGTTTTAAACCAACTTTTTCACTGTCCTCTTTCACTTTCATCAAGAGGCTCTTTAGTTCCTCTTCGCTTTCTGCCACAAGGGTGGTGTCATCTGCATATCTGAGATTATTGATATTTCTCTTGGCAATCTTGATTCCAGCTTGTGATTCATCCAGCCCAGCATTTCTCATGATGTACTCTGCATATAAGTTAAATAAGCATGGTGACAATATACAGCCTTGACGTACTCCTTTCCCTATTTGGAACCAGTCTATTATTCCATGTCCAGTTCTAACTGTTGCTTCTTGACCTGCATACAGATTTCTCAGGAGGCAAGACAGGTGGTCTGGTGTTCCCATCTCTTTCAGAATTTTCCAAAGTTTACTGTGATCCACATAGTCAAGGCTTTAGAATAGTCAATAAAGCAGAAGTAGATATTTTTTCTGGAACTCTCTTGCTTTTTCAATGATCCGACAGATATTGCCAATTCGATCTCTGGTTCCTCTTCTATTCTAAATCCAGCTTGAACATCTGGATGTTCATGGTTCACACACTGTTGAGCCTGGCTTGGAGAATTTTGAGCTTTGCTTTGCTAGCATGTGAGATGAGTGCAACTGTGCTGTAGTTTAAACATTCTTTGGCATTTCTTTTCTTTGGGATTGGAATGAAAACTGACCTTTTCCAGTCCTGTAGCCACTGCTGAGTTTTACAGATTTTCTGGCATATTGAGTGCAGCACTTTCACAGCATCATCTTTTAGGATTTGAAATAGTTCAACTGGAATTCCATCACCTCCACTAGCTTTATTCATAGTGATGCTTCCTAAGGCCCACTTGACTTCACATTCCAGGATGTCTGGCATCTACATTTGTTATCACAAAACTCCCATTCTTAATTATCTTTATAATAACTAAGCAAATTAATATACCTATATACAATGAACAGTATGATTAATATTTTGAAGAATTTGCATAAAGATGTAGAATAAACAACACTCAGACAAAATAAAAATGTTAGAATCATCTGGACTGGCTCTCTCATTTTACAGACAAAAATGAGGTTGATGTAAAATAAAAAGTTCAGGGACTCCCTTAATGCTGTAAGGCCATACAGTAGTTAGAATTTAAGAGGGCTTATGCTTCCCATATCTGTGCTCTGCTTATGAACTCCATAAATGCACACACATTCCAACAATTCTTATAATTTTTACCACTAAATGCTAAGTGCTGTACTTTAGAGACTGAATATCTTAGGAACTGTGTAATCTGACTCTCTGTTTCACAGATGGCAGAACTAAGACCCATATATTCAATTAGGGCTTCTCTCATGGTTCAGATGGTAAAGAATCTGCCTGCAATGCGGGAGACCTGCATTCAGTCCCTGGGTCACGAAGATCTCCTGGAGAGGGGAATGACAACCCATGTCAGTATTCTTGCCTGGAGAATCCCATGGACTAGAGGAGCCTGGCAGGCTACAGTCCATGGGGTGGCAAACAGTTGGACACAACTGAGGGGCTAACACTTCCACTTCCACTATTCATACTTAACTGATGGGACACAACACGAAAGAGTAGTCTCCTTATAAGTACAGAGCCAGATTGATGTATATTGCCTAACAGCCTTATTAGGTAATACAATGCCTGGTACACAAAATGGTGATGCAGTAAGGATTATGTGGATAGAACAAACAATCATAGGATGCATAATCTGCAGAAAAAAATAAGCTAACTATACAATTTGGTCTGTTTTTAATTATCATTATGTACCATTAATTCTAAACAACTTCAATGATAAAATATCATTAAAAGAATCTAACTTGTCAACCTCCTAAACAATGTTGAAAATAGTATTTAGTTTTTTGCAGTGTATCCATAAGCTTCAAATTTACACATATTTATTATTTATCCTTTAATAGGCATCATGTTCTACATAGCAGGAAGTTTAGAGTATTCCCAGTTATCCAGCTCCAAAAGGAGTTTCTGATGCGCCTGGAATCGTTTTATGTATCAAGAACAATTGAGACTATACTCAGCTATTAAGATGGTAAAAGTGCATCTTGGTTAACAACTTGCCTATAAAGATGATTTGAGTATGTTGATTTCTGCTTTTATTGGCTTTCATTATGCACCACATATATTAATTTATTATACATAATATATATAAGAAGGGAAATTCAGCAAAAAGTTAAGCATTTTGCAGGGATAGGAACATTTTATTGTGAAATATTGAAAGAAATACTTGAAAGTTTTTATAAAAAATAATATCTACTTATTTTCTTCAATGTGTTTACCACAATGGCTCATCTGAGCTGAGCCTGGTGAAAGCAATGCCATGTCAAACCACGTGTCTTCTTCCCACTCTCTCTATTCTATCAGAGGATAATCTGATAGAACATATAAGTAGCCCCCAGTGCCTACCGTATGTGTATACACAAGACAGTTTTTCACACTACTTGAAAAAAAAATTCCAGTTTGAATTCAGTATCAGTAACTTAATTACCCCACTTAGGGCTTCCCTGGTGGTTCAGTGGTAAAGAATCTGCCTGCCAATGTAGGAGACACAGGTTTAATCCCCAATCTGGCAAGACCCCACATGCTGTGGAGCCACAAAGCCCCTACCCCACAAATGCTGAGCCTATGCTATAGAGCTCGGAGGTCACAACTACGGAGCCCACATGCCACAGCTACTGCAGACTGTGTACCCGAGCCCATGCTCCTCAACAGGAGGAGCCACCACAGTGAGAAGCTCTTACACCACAGCTAAAGAGTAGACCCCACGTGCCACACCTAGAGAAAAGGCCATGTGGCAGTGAAGATCCAGCACAGCCAAAATAAATTTATTTTAAAAAACTATCCTACTTATTAAAAACCCCCAATCTTGAGCCCAGCAGTCTTATGTTATTATGAAAGTTAAAGTGAAAGTCGCTCAATCATGTCTGGCTCTTTCCAACCCCGTGGTCTATACAGTCCATGGAATTCTCCAGGCCAGAATACTGGAATGGGTAGCCCTTTACTTTTCCAGGGGATCTTTCCAACCCAGGAATCGAACTCAGGTCTCCCACATTATGGGTGGATTCTTTACGAGCTTAGCCACAAGGGAAGCCCAAGTATACTGGAGTGGGTAGCCTATTCCGTCTCCAGGGGATCTTCCACACCCAGGAATCATACTGGGGTTATGTTATTATGAACTCGCTCAATTTAACTATGTCAATGGACACCCCAAGTCTATTCACAATGGATTATCCAGACAGGCTCTTCATAACAGGAACTTTTAGAGTTTGTAAACTCCATAAATGCTCTAATGCTACATATAAAATGTTATATATGTGCAAATCTTTTTGACAGAAGATCCACATTTCTCACAAAACTCTAAGAGGCTGTCAATCTAGTGAGTTGAGAAGTGAAAACCACATCAGTAAGTATTTATTCCTACATTCAAATAGTAGGGAAATTTTATTTATTAAATCTAGGGCACATGGGATTTGCAGTTTTTCTAGTCATCTGTTCAAAATAGTTCATAAGCAAGTTTCTAAAGAATTAATATCTTGAAGACAATGGCAATAAATCAAATTTTCTTCAAATAAATATGTATCAATGTTTCACGGTGAGGAGCTATTTATTATGTAGAGTTAACTAGATAGACAGAGAGACAGATATGAGTACAAAAGATTGTGTGCTGAGTCCAGATGTATGTTAACCCCTTATAGGATACAAGAAAGAAGTGAAAAGCCTTTGTTTCATCATGGCAAGAGCTGTCACTAAAATCCTGAGACACTAAGAGTGGCTCCTGAGGTCTTTATGAGGACTCCATTCCACCCCAGGGTAGAATCTGTGCTCTAGAGGCAGCGCTGACTGAGAGTCAGTTCAAACTCTTTGATTTAAAGATACAGTGTTTTATAATTAATAGAAATTAGAACTATTCTTCCTCTTGTTTGAGTAAAAATGCTACTGCTATTTACTTAGTACCTGGACAACTTCGTTTGGTTTGTCTGAATGACTGGAAGTCAAAATAAAAGAAGGAAGAGAGCAAAGAAGGAAGGAAGACTAGTACATGTTTTTTTGTTAAAAGAAACAAAATTAAATGCCCTATACAATACAATCATTCTTACTGTTCTATATTTAATCAGCATAAGGCAATTTACCAATAACTAGGTTCATACCAGGAGAAGGCAATGACAACCCACTCCAGTACTCTTGCCTGGAAAATCCCATGGATGGAGGAGCCTGGTGCACTGCAGTCCATGGGGTCGCTGAGGGTCGGACACGATTGAGTGACTTCACTTTCACTTTTCACTT
>NW_011494807.1:1014589-1048726 GCF_000754665.1 Bison bison bison | reverse complement strand
TCTTGCCTGGAAAATCCCATGGATGGAGGAGCCTGGTGCACTGCAGTCCATGGGGTCGCTGAGTCGGACACGATTGAGTGACTTCACTTTCACTTTTCACTTTCATGCATTGGAGAAGGAAATGGCAACCCACTCCAGTGTTCTTGCCTGGAGAATTCCAGGGACAGGGGAGCCTGGTGGGCTGCCATCTCTGGGGTCGCACAGAGTCAGACACGACTGAAGTGACTTAGCAGCAGCAGCAGCAGGTTCATACCAAGTAGAGAAAATTTAGCGTCCTAAATGCCAAAATCACTTATATTATTACAAATCCTAAATCCACAACTTAAAGACTTTAAAATTCAATAGAGTGACGAGTTATAGCATCCTACATGTGATATTCTGATTGAAACAAGGGGAAGAAGGCAAAAGCGAATAAAACATCATCCCTTCCCATGTTCTTTTAGAACAACATCTAAAAGATTGTATTCTAGTGAGCAAAAAGGCAATATACAAGTTTATTTTTTCCTCTTTTGAAAATGAAAAATAAAAGCAAATAATACAATATTCAATTTATCACTCAGATTTATTAGAGGCTAACTTTTTTACATATGTAATTTATTTTTAAGAAATAAGATGTTAGATATTTTTCAGGATTCCCTTCTCTCTAAAACCAATAGGCCCTACTTCCTTCAACTCAATCCCTTCCTATCAAGTCACAATTCTGAACTTGTGCACATTCTTCCATGAATGCACTTATATCAATATCAATATATGGTATTGCTTTGTGCAGATATACAATAAAAAGTATAGCTTCATTTATTTTCTAGAGAAAGTATTCTAGCCTTCTGTTTCATTATCATTTATTATCAAAATGTCAGTATTTGTTAAAATTTTCTATCTTAGAAAATGAGTTCTTCCTTGTCTGAATGATTGTTATGTGGACAAAAGTTAATTCACATAAAACAGAAAAGTGAACAAAAAGATTTATTAGAATATAACCTTTACACATCAAACTAAATTTATAAAATTTCAGATTGTGATAATTACTTTAAAACATTAACATTAAATTTAAAAGATAAGGTTTCAAGTGTTTCCCAGTGTGTTTTTCTAAAAAAAAATTTATGGTAAAATAAATCTACACTTATCTCTTTGCATTTGACTTACTCTATCCTCATTTTGTTTTCGTTATTGACTCTTTATCAAATTTTCAGTAAGTCTTCCTTAACCTGATACTCAAATTATTCTCTGTTGAAACTCAATTAAATACTCATGTAGATTTTCTCTTTTTCAATTGTAAACTGCCCCATGTCTGCTATAAGGTTATCAGCAGCTTTGTTTGTAATTTACACTTAATACCACTTTCATTAACTTTCTAAACATTTTCAATTTGCGATTAGTTCCCACTGTCTTTTGTGTTCTACATAAAGTATTAACCATACTGGATTATGAAGAAATAAATCAAGATTATTACAGAATATATGATTGAAATTAGATTTACTTTATAATCATCAAATTCATCATTAAATAATTTCAAAAATGCTATGTTCTCAAATACTAAGATAGCCTAATGCTCCCCTCAGCCTGACAAATTTCTTCCTCACCATGGGTCCCCTGACCTCCCTTTTCTTAGAGCTCTGCCACATCTGTAATGGATAAATCTTCTTCAAAAGTCTCCTTGCAGTTTCAAGACTCGGTAAGGTCTTTTGCAAGTACCTGGAAATGATATCTTTAAAATATAATCATCCAGGAAGATCTAACAGTCTTTGGGTGATGGTAGGTGCCTAACTTCAAGGGACACCTTGCTCCAAATTGTAAAACTCCTGCTATCACAAAGATACCAGCTTACCTTAAGAAAAGAAAGAAAGTTAAGTCGTGTCCAACTCTTTGCGACCCCATGTGACCCCCTGCCAGGCTCCTCAGTCCATGGAATTTCCAGGCAAGGATACTGGAGTGGATTGCCATTTCCTTCTCCAGGGGATTTTCCCAACTCAGGGATCAAACTCTGGTCTCCCACACTGCAAGCAGACTCCTTACCATCTGTGCCACCAGGGAAGCCCATAAGCTTACCTTAGGACAAGTTCAGTTAGCAAACTGAAATGACCTGTGTTCTCCACATTCCATTCCAGCTCTTAAGTCTCCAACCCTCGGTATACTTATGCCCTTTATATGTATACCTATGGCTGATTCATGTTGATGTATAAGAAACCAACACAATATTGTAAAGAAATTGTCCTCCAATTAAAAACAAAATTTAAAAATCTCCAGTCTTCAACTGAGTTAAGCTCAAACTCTTTCCTCTACTGTAACAGTTTTGAACAAAGCCTTCCCTGCCTGTTTAACTCATGTGATTCAATTTTTCTCTGACAATGCTTTTTCTATTTTATTCCCTTAACTGCCATAACTCATATATATAATGAATACTCAGCCAACCATAAATTCCTCTATTTCAGTATTAGACAATTTGGGAGGGTTCCCTTGTTTTTTACAAAGAAGTTAAGAAATTTTGCAAAGTACAAAGCTTCATTATTAACATATTTACTGTTTAACTTTAATAGATATGGTGCAGTTTTATCATTCAAACTGCAATATTTGATTTTTAAGAGCAAGGGCCCTGCTTTACTGTTTTCTCCATCATGCTTAATACAATACTGACTGCATAAAATGTTTCTAAAAAATGTGGTCCTGTTATGTGATTATGGCTATTTGATTCCTAAATTTCTATCCCTGAAAAATAGCTGAAATGTAATTACAAGTAATATTAAATTCAAGGTATTTACTTGTGTTTCAGACAACACAGGTGCACAAGAAGTGGGGGGAAAAAAAACCCTACATACCCAATTGTAGAGGAGAGCTAGTTTAATAAATTATAATAACACCTATTTAGCGGGATAATCTGCAACATATATGTCAATATATTTGATTGGATAAATGGTTAATTACAGACTTGGGGTAGGAAATACAAAAGGTGAGAATGTGTTATCTTATTACTACTGAAAAGGGAAGCCACCAATGAATTTGCATCTAGTCCAAACAGCATAGAATCCAGCCGAAGGGGCCAAAGATGGAACACATCGAGCAGCCAGATAAAATATTAGTTAGTTAATGCAAACAATTCAACACACTAGGACTAAAACAAGCTTTTTAGTTCACAGAGATTTTTCTAAAAAGACAAGGAAAGACAGAAATTCAAAACTCCAACTAATTTTATAAGGAGTAAATAGCACCAACACCTTATTCTTAAAATTGACATGTAAAAGAAAATAATTAAGCATTTATCCTAACTTTCTTGCATAAATTATTCAGTGACCACATAAACTTAGTTTATAAATGAAAATGATTATTTACAGACAAATTCCTATCAATACATGTGCAATGATGAAAATTTCAAAATCATAATTTTTAACCACTAATGAGATAATTGACTCAGGCAATGTTTATCGATAGATTATGCTAGTACATTATACCAACAGATAAAATGTTAGTTGAGATCAAGTCACCACCAGTTGAACCCAGTGATGATTCTCAGCCTAAGTTATAACAAGCAAATATCGCACACTGGATGACTGGGTGACTACACATAATATGAGTTAAAGACACCACCACTTAAGTATTTTGCCACAAAGAAATGTCTAACCTAAATGTAGTTAAGACTGTAGCTGAATTATATTGCAAAAATACATAGGACCATTTTCTTTACTGAATCAATGGCATTAAAAAAAATGACAGCAGAAATTGTTCTATTTGAGGGACATAATGATAAAATATTATATATGGTCTTTTTAAATATCAATCCAAAATTTAAAAGATAATTTTGATAGGTGTGATAGTTGTACTGTGCTCATAGGAGAAAATGTCCCTATATTTTAGAAGTATATACTTTATATATAATACAGATACTGAAGTATATATTAAGATTATACAACATCTACATTGGCTTCAAAACTATCTCAGCAACAACCGAAAAAGTGAAGGATTCATACCATGACCTCTAAAAGGTAAATTCTTCAGCATCATATGTTGATAAACAATAAACTGAGATTTAAATCCATATCTGTCTGGTTTGGTATCCAACTGTTCTTTGCAATGCTATGCTGGCACTACTCTTTTTACCCCAGGCATAGCCCAAACAGGCCTTATGCACAGATAGAACACAGAGTTCAAGTAAGGAAAAAAAGAGTTAAAGTCACTTGTTCCAGCTGTTTGTTGATCTGGAAAACTAAGTCGCTTCCATTTAAACCCCATTTGGATTACAGATCTCAATAAACTTTTAAAAAATTGCCACCAATTAAGAAATATTATTTAAAGGAGACTGCCAAATTGGCTCCTTTTTATTCTACAGCAATTATACTCGTGAGATGATACAGTTCCTTCAATCCTTCTTTATCTCTGCAGCTGCATTCTACACAGTTATAGAGGCTAAGAGAAATGGACAGCAAAAACCCTCGGCTCCCCACAAGGCATCACACCTGGTTCCCCAAAAGTCCTTTGGAACACAGAGCATCTAGGTCACATTTCATTTATCATCATGTTGCTCAAAAGAAAAAAAATGGCACCCAGTCCATTTTACATAATCATAAGAGAAAGGATGGATACTGCATGAAAAAGAAATGCTAATTATAGAAAGAAAGCAGGTTACTTCTACTTATTTGAATGAAGCTGACCACTCTGCCTCACAAAAGCAACTCCTACCCCAGATTTCCATGACACAGTCCTTCCACATATCAGTATCCTTTAAAAACTGAGTCTATCAAAATAAAGGCAAGCATCAATCTCTATCCCTTAAAAACTAAAATTTAATAAGTGGATGAAGAAAATTAATACAAGTTATGTATTCTGAAGATCTATTATAGAATTTCTATGATGTGTTCTTGGTCTTTTAAAATATAATAAGTTCACACCACTTGAAATCCAAATTTTCAATGAGCCTGATATCTTTCACACTGATTGTACCACAAAAAGTGACATTTCCTTAGCAAAGAGCACATTTAGCACACACAACTAATTTCTAACCTATTAGTCTCGAAGCTATAATTTTTCTTTTTTGGCATTGATAGGTAGAATAGGAAAAAGGAGTCCAGAATGGTGGCAGCTAAAAGACAAAGAGGGGAAAAGCCCACAAAAGTAGAATAAAGGGAGGTTGGAGGACCGGAGTAGGACCTCAGGTAAAATAAACAGCCTCCTGGGTAGCCCAATTTACATAGGGCAGGCTCATGGGGAAGAGAAAAAATATGTAAAAAGAGGAGCCAAAATTGAGCCGGGGGCCTCTCTTCTCTTTGTGTCTTTTGGGTCAGCATGCCCTCATGCCTCGAGGATGTTTTTTCCTTTACTTTCTAAGTAAAACTAAGTTGTAACACAGAGTCATAACATTGGTCCGTCCAAGGTCTGTCACCCTGGTCCTTCTGAGGGCTGTAACGCTGGTCTGTCCGTCGCTTCAAATTTTTGTTGCAACGAGACAGAACCGAGGAAATTACAAACTCCCCCAACAGCATCACAACATATCCTGAATACATTCACCTCCTTTGCAACCCTCCTACCAGAATTCCAGTCTCGCCATTTTTCACTAGAGCTGTCAAAGTAAATCCCTAAACTATCTACCTGCTTCCAATCTTACTCTCCTTCAAATTACCTTCCAAAGTAAGATTAGAGTGGTTTTCCAGAAAGCAAAACTGTTCGTAAACTTCTCATTAACCACCAGATATGATGCAAGTGATTTATCATGACATCTATGATCCTTCACTATTCTAGCTTTGCCAACTTTTCAACTTCACATCCTACTCCTCAGCCTGTACTCTGCACTGAAATTATCCAAAATCACTTCTACTTTCTTGAACAAACTAGGTAGTCTAAAACCTCATAAACTGACTCCTTTCTACTCACTTTTTCAGTTTCTTCCAGACATAAACACTGATCTGTTTCCACTGAGCAGTGCCCTGTGGGACTCTCTCCAGATACTATTAAATACATTCTGTTTGTTCTCCTAATTCATTCTGTTAACAAATCCTGCAACAAGTCTTTGATTCTCATCCTACTTTTGCTTCTCTACCCTCTTCCTCCAAACCAGAACCTGCCTTGTTCCCCAATTCTGTCCAAGTTACAGCATGATTTAGGTAAAATAGAGAGCAAGATTCCCCAAAGAAAACTTTCATTGACAGTTTCAAGAATTTCCACCCCTTTCCACCATCATCATAAGCTACAGAAACTCAAAGTCTCAAATTAGGTATCATCTTCTTTGAGAAGTCTTCCTTAATATCTCCCATGGAGCAAAACCTTGATTCTCTCTGCTTTCAAAGCATGGCTTTTACACTTTTATAACTTAGGTATGTGTTTTCTTGCCTGTCTTTGCTAGACTGCAAACACCGAGAGGGCAAAAGCCCTCTTTTATGTTTGATGCTTAGGCAGGGAGTGAAATAAAAGTGGTGTTTTCAAGTATTTCTGGGATTAACTTGAAAAAAAAAAAATTATAATCACCTTTTACTGACCATTCTCCTTCTTATGCTCTTCACCTCAAGTCCGGTGCTACAAGTGACTTTGGTTCCAACATGAAGAACTATATTTAAATGAAAAATGAAAAAATATATATTTAAGAAAACTCTCTGGACTCTGAGAGGAAGTCAAAGACGGGTCAATATTTGTTTTATAAATGACATTAAAGGTATTACTTCAGTACTTTCTATCATTATAAAAATATATTAGTATATACAAAGTTTCCCACTCTGTCTCATATGACAGAAGCTCTCCAAAACATGGGTATTAACAATATGGAAATACACAAAGCATTACCTGTAATGACACACAGCTAACTAGCCTTGGGTAATGAAGCCTTAGAGTATTTTCACAAAGGATGGTTGTTGTTGTAGTATGTACAAACCTCACCTCCTTAAAATATATACACTGGTAATGTGAGAAACTAATATTTACACAGTTGGCAGTTTTTAAATTGCTAGACTCCAGCTGAAGAATGTTTTTCATCTGTGGCCTCTGTATATTAGAGCCTGATTCTTTACCAAAAGGAAAACACTTAAGAAAGAAACATATTATAGCAGCAGATACTATGGAAACTCAAAGTGTTAAAGGCCTACTAATAATATCTTTACTGCTTTGTTTCTAGTCAATCTATATTCCAAATAGAGCAACATAAAACTTATTAACATGCTGTCACATAAAGGGTTTAACTTTGAATTCAAACATTGGTTTGAAATTTTGTATAATTAAGAAGACTTTTAAATTTCCAAAAGCCAAGCTAATAGGCTAAAATATTCAAGTTTCCTTTGGTTAAATGATCTCTCCTTTTTATTCACTGATGTGCTTTTTCCATTCTAAGCAAAACTGTTATCTACCTCTTGAACTCTTGGGAAATGGGAGCTGTATACACTCAAATTGACAATAATGGGTTTTGATCTCCTGATGAAACAGGCCAACTGAAAATGTGCTCTGGAAGCAAAACACTCCCACATGTGAGGATCACCTATATCAGGGTTAGAGAGGTAGGCTGGACCCAGACAGATGGGAGCATTTCTTTTCACTATATATTCCCGATTTTCTTCTGCTCTGATAAACCTGCTCATGCTATTATTTCTACTAGTTCCACTTCTGTGATTCCTGGGTTCTTAAGTCTCATCAGTTCTACAAAAAGCATCACAATGACACATTAATGGGTTTGCCACTTCAACACCCTGGAGTACAAATGTTTCACACTTTCACAGGATTTGTATCTAAATTTAGCAAATATGATCAAAGTACTCATAGTGAAAATTATACTTAAAGTACCTCAGGAGAGCTCCACTTTCAGATTATCTTTCAAAAATCTTCTCCCACTCAGAAAGATCATTACTCTTGAGCTGAACAAGAGTAAAGAGATTCTAAGAACCCCATCCCAATATATGTCACTAGTCACACGTGATTACTCAGCATTCAAAATGAGGCGAGTGCCAAAGGCTGAAGTGAAAATTTTCTTAAATATGTTTGACTCAATGAAATAAATTATTAAAATTAATTGTACCACCTCCAGTTTCTGGCCCAGGGTATAAGGAGCCTAGAAGTCACCAATCAGTGCCAATAACAGGTAAAAATCTGAAATACTAAAATATCAGTAATTCTTCTTAGACTTGTCAGAGATGTGAGGTCACAGAACAAACCACTATCCCCCACTTTGGAGAGACAAACAACAAATACAAAGAATCCTAACCTACTTGAAGGGAAACCCCTGAGCAGTAACCTTTGCAGGAATCAGCACCAGGTAGGAAAATGCTGGATGATCAGCATGGATAAGGCAGAGTTAAAAGTTTCAAGAGGGCTAGTCATGGGGAGACGCCCACAGTTTTGTGAGTTTGACCCTCAGGACTCGACCAAATTCTCACAATGAATATCTGAGAAAAATTCAACAAAATTTGCAAGGCATACTAAAAGGTGAAAAATCATATGAATCAGAGTCAAGTAAGGCAGGGATGCAGGAATTAACAAACCAGAAATTTTAAAAATGTGTTATCAATGCACTCAGCATTTTAGTGGGAAAACTGCCGGGGTCCAGCCCCGGTGGATCCAGGGAATTCGAAGCGGGGACAGCGGGCGAGGATCAGGAAACAACTGCTTAATTAAATGTTAATTAAGGATATAAAGAGTAATAGAATAAGGATAGCTCAGTGAGGAAATTCAGTGGAGAAAAGAGGCTGAAATAAGGATAGCTCAGTGAGGAAATTCAGTGGAGAAAAGAGGCTGAATAATTCAGCCAGAAGGTAAGAGAAAGAACGACATGGGGAGACCAAGTTTCAGTGAACAAGGCCCACACTTTATTTTCCAAAGTAGTTTTTATACCTTAAGTTATGCATAGAGGATAATGGGGGAAGGGGTAGAGTCATGCAGCAAGCCAGGCTTTCTTCCTGCAAACTTATCATATGCAAAAGCTTAGGTGATTTGCATCATCTTCTGGCCCGGAGGCCTGTTAACATTTTAAGACCCTTTCTTCAGAAAACTTATTTTTTCTCTAAAGGTGATTGGTCAGGAGCCACCCTCCAAAAGCATTAGATAAAGTTGCATTCCTACAGAGCAAAGGTGTGGTGGGCTACAACAAGAAAAAGAATTAACTCAAGGGTCCCAGGTTACAAACATTAAAGCTACTACTTACACCAATTATATTAATCAATACACTGCCAGGGACACAGCAGGTAAGGGATATAGAAACTTAGCAGCAAACATTGGCCCAAAAAGTGAAAATCCCTTCACCAATATAATTTCTAATCAATCTTTTAACTGCTCAAAGGAATCTGTGTTTAGACAGTTTAGAACATCTCATGCCTCTCACAGTTGGGAGGCTCTGAGCAATCACATGTGGCCGGAAAAACCTATTCAGGCAGGCTAGAGGACTTCCAAAGGAGTTTGTAGGTTGAAACACTGTCACACCCAGGAATTATTAACTGGAGCTGTAAGCTAACTCTTTTTTCAGAGAGAGGTAGTGGGGGACAGCCCCCCGTAAAGTCAGAGGTGTAGGTGAAAGCACAAAGCAGAAAGTAGGCAGACTCTGGTTTCGGGGGTAGATGCTCGAGAATTTCCAGGGGGACTCCTGAGGCTCGATCCTGCCTTTGCATATGCCAAGCCTCCTTCCTCATGACCTTTGTCAGGGGTGGAGCTCCTCACGCTGGCTCCGGCAGTGATAGAATTCCAGTTGAGCTATTCCAGATCCTGAAAGATGATGCTGTGGAAAGTGCTGCACTCAATATGCAATATGCACTCAGTATGCAATATGCCGGCTCCCGGCAGAAAACTAGTTAATGTTTTAGATATATGATGTAACCAGAGAGATGGGAATTCTAAGATTCAGAAATGTTGGAGATCAAAAACCCAATAAAGCCATGAAGGATACTTTTGAGGTGCTCAGTAATAGCTTGGACATGCCTAAGGAGAGAATCTCTGAACTTCTGGATATAACAATAGAAACTTCCAAAACTGTAAAGCATATTAATCGCAGTTTTTTTTTTTAAATATACATTCCTGGTCTAGAATAGCTATTATCAAAAAACACAAGAGATAAAAAATGCTGGAAAGGATGTGGAGAAAAGGGAGTCCTTGTGTACTATGGGGGAGAATGTACATTGGTATAGCCAGTATGGAAAACATTAAAGTGGTTTCCAAACAAATTAAAAATAGAATTACTATATGATCCAGAAATCCTATTTCTGGATCAAAAAGAAATGAAATCACTATCTCAAAGAGATAGTAAACTCCCAAACACCCCCATGTTTGTTGCAATATTATTCAAAACAGTCAAAACATGGCTATCAAGTTAGAAATGGACAGAATAATACATATGCACCATTTATCATTCAGATATGAAAAAGGAAATTCTGCCATTTGCAACAACATGAATGGAACTTTAGGACATTATTCTAGGTGAAAGAAGTCAGACAAAAACAAGTACTGTGTAATATCATTTTATATGTGGAATCCAAAACTGTTAAGTCCATAGAAACAAGGAGTAGTTTGATGGTTACCAGAGACTGGAAGATAGGAGAAATGTGGAGATTTTGGTCAAAACATACAAATTTCCAGCTATCAGATGAATAAGTTCTGAGGATCTAACATACAGCATGATGACTACAGTTAAAAATATTTCATTATGTATTTGAAAGTTGCCAAGAAAGTAGAACTTAAATTTTCTCCCCCAACACAAGCAAAAGATAATTATGCTAGGTGAGGAAGTTTAATTAGCCTCATTTAGGTAACTATTTCACAATATATGCTTGTATCAAACCATCACATTGTATACCTTAAACTTATAAGATAGTGTATGTTGATTATATCTCAAAGCTGGGGAAGATGTTATATTTAATATTTAAAAATTAAAATGTATGTCCAAGATTTAGTACACTGACAACATAAATCCTGGCAAGAATGTGGAGGAACAAACCTCTCATTACTATTAGTGGGAATGCAAAATTGTACAATCTCTTTGAAAGACAGAGTGTCAACATCTCATATTAAAACTGGATTATCTTACAACAAAACAATAATTTTTGTGCAATTCATTGGAGGAAAGAAATTTTGTCACTCTGTTCTAGATGTCTAGAAGTAACCTGCTTGAAAGCAGGACAGTTTTAGGTGTAAACATATATCCATATGATATGTTAGTAGGTTGATTCCCTGGTAGCCCAGACGGTAAAGAACCTGCCTGCAGTGCAGGAGACCCGGGTTCAATCCCTGGGTTGAGAAGATGCCCTGGAGAAGGCAATATCTACCCACTCCAGTATTCTTGCCTGGAGAATCCCATGGACAGAGCCTGGTGGGCTACAGCCATGGGGTCACAAAGAGTCAGATATGACTGAATGACCAACACTTAACTTTCACTTCGGTAGGTTGATTAATACTCATTAAAATAATGTTTGCTTATTTTAAATTTCAGTGTATTAATTGACTTCAGTTCACTGCATCTGATAATGATGAAGTAAGTTGAAGTAAACACACTTATCAAAAACAAGTAGAAAACAGCAACCAAAGGAACTACAATTTGTGCAGGTTAGAATTCTGGAAAGAACAAGAGCTCACTGAAGTGAGCTTGGCATAGAAGTGAACTATACTTTTCCCACAGGCATGTGCTGATTCCTAAGTTGCATACAGCAGAGAGGTTAAAAAACCAAGAAGGAAGCAACAACTAGAAGGATTATAATATGAGGTCAGCTTTCAGCAGCCTCATGGAGTTGGAGAACCAAAAGTTAAGAACTCGGGGCTACTAATCAACCAGAAAGTCTGAGGCCATTATTTCAGAAAAAAAGAAAGTACACTAAGATAAACAAACAGAAACTACTGTGTTGCTAAGGCATTCACTTATTTATAAGCAGCTTTGTGGTCAAGAGGCTAAGAAGGTAAGGAGAATGCTGGCTAAGAAGAGCACTTTGAGAAGTTTCATGGAGCAGGGTTAACACAAATTAGGAATTAGAGTTGGCCAAGAGAGAGTGACTTTGGCATACACCTTAAATTTCCACATAAGACTCTGGAAGTGCTACAGCTTACGAATAAGTAAAGACCTGAACACGGGCCTACCACAAGAAAAATCTTGATCCTAATTGCACAAGTTCAATTTCAAACTGAATTACAGTAATTCACTCCAATTCTACCTACATGTCAGGCTTTCCTGGTGGCTCAGTGGTAAAGAATCTGCCTACAATGCAGGAGACCCAGGTTAGATCCCAGGGTCAGGAAAATCCCCTGGAGAAGGGAATGGCAACGCACTCCAGTATTCCTGCCTGGAGAATCCCATGGACAGAGGAGCCTGGTGGGCTACATACAGTCCATGGGGTCAGCCAGAACTGAGCGCTAACACACACTACCTACATGTCAGAAAGCAACTGGAATTCCTTTCTGGTAAGGAATAACACTGTCCGGTGTTTCTAACAATCTGTGCAAACTTTCATAAGCAACGTTTAATATGCAATCAAATTTGTGCTGTACTTAGTTGTTCTGTCATGTCTAACTCTTTGTGACCCCATGGAATGTAGCTCACCAGGCTCCTCTGTCCATGGTGATTCTCCAGGCAAGAATACTGGAGTGGGTCGCCATGCCTTCATCCAGGGGATCTTCCCAACCCAGGGATCAAACCCAGGTCTCCTGCATTGCAGGCAGATTCTTTACCATCTGAGCCACCAAGGAAGTCCAATAAAAGATTACCGATTATATAAAGTAAAACTCAAATGAATGAAAACACCAAGGGGAAAAAATTCCAAAGATTCAAAGGTGATCCAGGTATTAAACCTCTTACACATGAATTTTAAAATAATAGTGATTAATATATTTTAAAAGATTAGAAGACTGAAATTTAATACCCAAACTATGTTTACTTTAAATAAGAACCTCATGGAAAATTTTTAAATAAAATATTATACTTAAATATATTGTAAAAATTGCTAATAGGGGATTGAGTACAATAGAAGAGAGGTGTCAGTAGACAGGTAAATAATAAATATTCAGACTGATGCATGGAGAGTACTGAAGGATGGAACATATATGATATAGCTGATATGGGCTAATAAAAATGACTAGTTGAAGACCCAGTAAGAAAGAAGTTGGGGGCGAGTGAGGAAAAAAGAAGTAGAGGTATAAGTACAAAAAAGTTTTAAGTAATAAGATATTTAAGTCACAGATGTAAAACTCTCAAGAAACAAGAAGGCTTTCTTCTCTCTCATTATTCTTTGAAATTCTGCATTCAGTTGGTTCTATCTTTCCGTTTCTCCTTTGCTTTTTGCTTCTGTTCTTTTCTCAGTTATTCGTAAGGCCTCCTCAGACAACCATTTTGCCTTCTTGCAGTGCTTTTTCTTGGGAATGGTTTTGGTCACTGCCTTCTGCGCAGTGATATGAACCTCCATCCACAGCTCTTCAGGCACTCTGTCAAATTAATCTCTTGCATCTATTCGCTACTTCCAGTAGAAACAAAGCAGGGTAAATATAAAGAAAGCAACACCTAGGCACAACACAGGAAAACTTTTGAAATCCAAATACCAAGAGAGAATCTTAAAAACAACCAGAAAAAAACTTAAATCCTACTGTCAAAGGAGCAACAAATAAGACTGACAAATAAGATTTCTGTGTTTCAACAGAAACAATGAAAGCCAGAGACAATTAAAAGACATTTTTTGTGTTGAAAAGAAAATAATTGTCACCTTAGAAATATATATATAGCAATATTAAATGGTGAAATAAAGACATTTTCAGGTAAAAAAAAAATTAGAATTACCACTAACAAATTAAAACTAAAAGAAATATGTAAAAGAGATTTTTAAGCAGAAAGAACCTACTTCAGCTAAAAACAAAACAAAAAAGTGCAGAAAGTAATGAACAGTATACAAAGCACACCCTTATCTAAAATGATGAAGGTAATGAAGATGATACTGGTATGCGAGTTTAAAGTGTAGAATTATAATTCATGACAAGAATAACACAAAAGAATAGTGGCTAAAAGGAGACAAAATGGCATTCTGTATAGGAAGTGGTAAAAGTACTAATTTGTCTTAGATTCTATTAAACCAAGATTTCAAACTGTAATCTCCTAGGTAATCATTAAAGATGAGTTTATTTTACAAAATTAAAAGGCTAATAAAGGACAAAAATGAAATGATTAAAAACAACTTAAACTCTATATTGACCCAAAGGTAAGGAAAAAACAAAACAAAACAAAAAACAGAGCATTAAGGAATTCAAGGGGAAATTTTAGACGGTATATGTAACCCAAATATAAGAGCACTTTATTCACTCAAGGCCAAAGATTTCCAATTATTTGGCAGTCAGTCCCTGCTAAAGCTGAACATAAGGATATTCTATGAACTAGTAATTATTCTCATAGTCATAGTCACATATATCCCACAGAAATATACATGCACTTTTGTCAAAAGACACACAAGGAAGCTTTATTACTTTCAATAATAATAGCATTATTTGCAATAGCTGAAAACTAGAAACAATCCAAGTATTCATCAACAATGAAATAAACTGTGTATAAAAATCTATTAAATTAATTACTCTGCTGCAGATAAAATGAACAAACTACTGCTAGAGGAATCACATAGCAAAATTTCATAAATAAAATGCTAACTTAAGCAAGCCAGACACAAAAGAGTACATAATGTACAACTACATTTGCTTCGAAAAAAAGTTAAAACAAAGACATTTAAAATCAGGATAATGGTTAATTTGAAGAGGATGGAGCAGGACTAATGGGGAAAGGTATCAAGAAGTTTCTGGTGTGCTGGTAATGCTCTTTGTTGATCTGGATGGTGATCATGTGGGATCTCTTTATGAAAATATAAATAAATGACTTATATTCTTTTCTGAATGATGTTATTTTTCAATATATGAATTCATCTTTCAATGTAAATAGGTCATGAGAGGCTCTCAATGTAAAGAAAATTTCAATATGTGGAATTCTAGAAATTAAACAAAATGAATTTAAAACTTTTAGCCAGTTTGTAAACTTTCTTATTCCTAAAATAGCATTGTCTCATATGTTATCCAAAGAAACAAAATTACTCAAGTCTAGATTTCCAATATTGATGTTTCCTAACAAAATGGTTGTGTATCTTTCTTTTAATCTATTTCTTTAGCAACTATTCATTACGTTTTCTGTGGGAAACTTTAGAGGCTTCACAGAAAACAAATGCTTAAATAGCATAATAACACTCCATGTTATACGAAATAAAGTGAAGAAATTGAAAATTTCAATTTTGATTCAATTGAAGATTTTAAATTATGATATTTTTTAAAGTGAAGAAAGTACGGAAAACCACTAGACCATTCAGGTATGACCTAAATCAAATCCTTTATGACTATACAGTGGAAGTGACAAATAGATTCAAAGGATTAGATCTCATAAACAGAGTGCCTGAAGAACTATGGACGAAGGTTTGTGACATTGTACAAGAGGCAGGGATCAAGACCATCTCCAAGAAAAAGAAATGCAAAAAGGTTGTCTGAGGACACCTTACAAAGGCCTTCTCTTCTAGGCCTTACAAAGGCCTTCTCTGTGAATAGAAGAGAAGTGAAAGGCAAAGGAGAAAAGGAAAGATATATCATTTGAATGCAGAGTTTCAAAGAATAGCAAGGAGACATAAGAAAGCCTTCCTCAGTGATCAAGGCAACTAAACAAAGGAAAACAATAGAATGGGAAAGACTAGAGATCTCTTCAAGATAATTAGCGATACCAAGGAAAAATTTCATGCAAATATGGGCACAATAAAGGAAAGAAGTGGTATGGACCTAACAGAAGCAGAGATATTAAGAAGAGGAGGCAAAAATACACAGAACAACTATACAAAAAAGAACTTCATGACCCAGCTAACCATGATGGTATGAACACCAACCTAAAGCCAGACATCCTGGAATGCGAAGTCAAGTGGGCCTTAGGAAGCATCACTACAAACAAAGCTAATAGAATTGATGGAATCCAGTTGAGCTATTTCAAATCCTAAAAGATATGCTGTGAAAGTGCTACCCTCAATAATCTGGAAAACTCAGCAGTGGCCACAGGACTGGAAAAGGTCAGTTTTCATTCCAATCCCAAAGAAGGGTTATGCCAAAGAATGTTCAAACTACCACAAAATTTCACTCATCTCATATGCTAGCAAAGTAATGCTCAAAATTTTCCAAGCCAGGCTTCAACAGTATATGAACTGTGAGCTTTCAGATGTTCCAGCTGGATTTAGAAAAGGCAGAGGAACCAGAGATCAAATTGCCAACATCTGATGGATCATCAAAAAGCAAGAGAGTTCCAGAAAAACACCTACTTCTGCTTTATTGATTACACCAAAGCCTTTGACTCTGAAGATCACAACAAACTGTTGGAAATTCTTTAAAACATGGGAATACCAGACCATTACCTGCCTCCTGAGAAATCTGTATGCAGGTCAAGAAGCAACAGTCAGAACCAGACATGGAACAACAGACTGATTCCAAATAGGGAAAGGAGCACGTCAAGGCCGTATATTGTCACCCTGCTTATTTAACTTATATGCAGTGTATATCATGCAAAATGCTGGGCTGGATGAATCACAAGCTGGAATCAAGACTGCCGGGAGAAATAGAATTAAACTCAGATATGCAGATGACACTACTCTTATGGCAGACAGTGAAGAAGAACTAAAGAGCCTACTGATGAAAGTGAAAGAGGAGAGTGAAAAACTTGGCTTTATGTTCAACATTCAGAAAACTAAGATCATGGCATCTGGTCCCATCACTTCATGGCAAATAGATGGGGAGACAGTGGAAACAGCGACAGACTTTATTATGGGGGGCTCCAAAATCACTGCAGATGGTGACTGCAGCCATGAAATTAAAAGATGCTTGCTCCTTGGAAGAAAAGCTATTACCAACCTAGACAGCATATTAAAAAGCAGAGACGTTACTTTGCCAACAAAGGTCCATCCAATCAAAGCTATGGTTTTTCTAGTAGTCATGTACAGATGTAAGAGCTGGACTAAAAAGAAATCTAGCACTGAAAAACTGATGGTTTTGAATTGTGGTGTTGTGAACTGCAAGGAGATCAAACCAATCCATCCTAAAGGAAATCAGTCCTGAATATTCACTGGAAGGACTGATGCTAAGGCAGAAACTCCAATACTTTGGAAACCTAATGTGAAGAACTGACTCATTGGAAAAGACCCTGATGTTGGGAAAGATTGAATGCAGGAGGAGAAGGGGACAGCAGAGGATGAGATGGTTGGATGGGATCACTAACTCGATAGACATGAGTTTGAGTAACCTCCAGGAGTTGGTGATGGAATGGGATGCCTGCCATGCTGCAGTCCATGGGGTTGCAAAGTGTTGGACATGACTGAGCGACGGAACTAAACTGGATTTACATGAAATCGACATGAGAGAAAATGTGCTTCCAGGTTTTCTGTTCTCCTCTTTTCTGATGCTGTATCAAGCATTTCTTCCAAGAATGATACATCCTCTCCATTTAGGAAATTATATTCAAACTGGTTAGCAAATTTTATGTTAGTTTTTATTGAGTTACAGATCACTTTTGGAAGTATAAAAAATTGTAAAATTCAAAATTATTTTCTGTTTTTTAAATGAATTTATTTAAATAAATCTATTATGTCTTCCTGCTAATAACATTTGAGAAGGAGAAATAAAACAGAAAACATATGGTGAAGAGTTCACTTGTCAAGAAAACAATCCATAACATTCTTCATGAACTGCTTAGCCAGACTTCATCTCAGACTTCATGGGCAGTACACATTTGAGTTCAAGACTAACACCTGGATGACTATTTAATAGCAGCCTGCAGGGTCTCCTGAGATGGGATGGAAGAAGTCAGGTTGCATTTCCACTGCACCATCTTTTCACAGCGTATGTTAAGTCCAAAATATCCTAGGGAAACATTAAGCCACTTGTTCTACAATTGGAAAAGGGAAAAGGTGTATGCTCCATCTCATAACAATACCCTCTCCAAAGCTCAAGGTCAACTTATAACCCTTGCTAAGTGTTAAAGTACAGCTACATCAGCTTTCAAATCCCCTAAATCACATAATGTGTCTCTTTATAGAGTGGGAAAAGCACTATGGGTCTGTGGAAGAGAAAATGTGCTGGATTGAGACGTAAAATCTATCTGAAATTGATTCGAAACTCTTAGCAAATGACTCCTGATGTGAAATGAAATCTGGAAAGACGTACTTATGAAAATTTGAGGATTCATTTAGAAAAGAGATTCTGTTATACTTAGAAAAGCACATGCCCTCACATCCTACACTATACCCTGCAATAGCTTTTACATTTCATATCAAACTTACTATCTTATTTTCAATAAGTCAATTGAACAACATTGGTTGAAGGTCAGTCTTCTGGTTCTCATTATCAATTAAGGAGCTGACAAAATCTGTGGATGTTATAAAATAATAAAGGCATTAAAGCACTCTAATATAGTCAATATAGAACAGTACAAGGAAATCTTTGTTCAGGTAAATTATAGGCAGGATAAAGAGTATACCCAAAGATCAAAAAATAAAAATGAATCTGTAGTATTTGGGAGATAGTGATGCAAAAGCCTGTTGGAAGTGAAAGCTATATGTTTCAGAACTAAGTTATAAAGTATAATGAAACATTAGAGTGCAAGGTATGGCAAACCTTGAATGTCAGAATAAGCATTATGAACTGACTCTGCACTCATTTCATTGGATGAGGTTGGCTTCAAAGTATTAAATAGACTAGAAAGAGATGAAAGAAGCCAAAAAATGGATGAGCCAGCTGGAACATTTGTTGAGTTGATTCAGGCGTGTGGTCTAGAATACTATTAATAAAAATGAAGAAAAAGAGACCTGTGGAAAATTTAAGACAAACTGCTTAGCAGCTGAAAGGAAAGACAGGGATCACAGCCAAATTTACTAACCATGCATAATATAGCCTTCATTTGTGCTTAATATTATGAATATAGTTAATAATACCACAAAGGTGATTTTTAATAGTAATGACTAACTAAAAGCACTTAACTGAAAAGACTAGTTGTGTATGTTCATTTCTCTATGCATGGACATTTCAAATTACACAGATCAATAGGAAATCTTAATATGGATAGGAAAGCAGAGAAAGGCTTAATGTCTTAATTTCAGTCCTTTCACTGAGATAAATGATTTTTAAAGGCACATACTGAAATTTTAGAATGTTCTTATGACAAAATAATCACAAACAATAATAATGTTTATGCTGTCCTTACCATATACCAATAACTATGTTAAACATTTGAATAAATAATTTCATCTATTCCTCAAAAAACCCCTTTGGGGTAATATCTATACTTAACTTCTTATTATAGGAAACAAAATTGATGCTGAGAGAGTCAAGAAAACTGCCATGGTCGTAGAGTTGCTAAGCAGGAGAACCTGAAGAGATAGACATAGGTCTACCTGTTGACAAACTCTGCCCTTAAATATAGGCATTGTCCTAAAGCAATCTTTTGTCAACCTTTCACAGCACTGTTTGTAATGTATTATACTATGCTAAATTGCTTCAGTCGTGCCTAACTCTGAAACGTCCTGGACTGTACCTGCCAGGCTCCTCTGTCCATGATATTCTCCAGGTGAGAATACTGGAGTGGGTTGTCATGCACTCCTTCAGGTGATCTTCCAAATTCAGGGACTGAATCATGTCTCTTATGTCTCCTGCACTGGCAGATGGGCTCTTTACTGCTAGCACCACCATGGAACATTTCACAGACCATATGACAGGAGTTAAGATACCTGAATATTAAACTTTGGTCTGTTACTACTGGCTCTGTGACTTTGGGCAAGTCAATTAATTCATCTTTATGATTCACAATTTCTCTGTATAAAAAATGAGAAGACTGGGGAACTCAGACTCCTTTAAAAATAACATTATAAGGTTAAGTAATATATAATGCGGTGGTGTTGGAGAAGACTCTTGAGTGTTGGAGAAGACTCTTGAGAGCCCCTTGGACTGCAAGGAGATCAAATCAGTCCATCCTAAAGGAAATCAGTCCTGAATATTCATTGGAAGGAGTGATGCTGAAGCTGAAACTCCAATACTTTGGCCACCTGATACGAAGAACTGACTTATTGGAAAAGACCCAGATGCTGGGAAAGATTGAAGGCAGGAGGAGAAGGGGATGATGGAGGATGAGATGGTGGGATAGCATCCCTGACTCAATGGACATGAGTGTGAGTAAGGTTCAGGAATTGGTGATGGACAGGGAGGCCTGATGGGCTGCAGTCCATGGGGTTGCACAAACTCAGAAATGACTGAGTGACTGAACTGATATGATTAGATCATATTTATCATATAATTAAGTTTTCAGAACTGCAACGATTTATAATTTTTACTTATTCTGATTTTAGTATTCGATCAATAATAATTCCTCATTTCCATCTAGTCAGAGAGTTGGGATGCTTGTTGCTTGTTAGCAGCCTAAATTATAATTACTCAGCTTTGTAGTTGTTGATAAATACTTATTTGCTTTTAGAGCACTTTATTTTGCCCTGCTCATTCTGTCTGTTGTATATCATATTCTGGATAGCACTATACAGAAGAGCTTAGCATCTTTACTTTCAGCATTAATACTCAATCATGAGCTTTCATTGAAGCTTCTAATATCACAGCAGTAAATCCATTTAGTACATAAACACATTTAGAAAGAACATATTTAGCATGGATTACATTTGTACTCTACAATTAAGATTCAATCCCTTCCAGAAAATTATAACTATGAGAAAACTACATGGTGAGATTGGACAAAGTTAAATTATGGTTTTTAATTTTAAAATCACAGATATGGATACATACACACATATAAAAGATATTTTTGCTTTTCCACATCTGGTAGTAATCTGAGTCACAACTTGCACTTGCTTGAATTTGGCAGCAACTGTTTCTTAAAATGTTAAGCATAAGCTCTCTGGATATATTCTAAAAGACAATATCAAATACACTTAGGTAATTAAAGTGTAAACAAATTACTGGGCTTCCTTGGTGGCTCATTGATAAAGAATCTGCCTGCCAATGCCTGAGAAGCAGTTTGATCTCTGGGTAGGAAGATACCCTGGAGAAGGAAATGGCAACCCACTCCAATATTCTTGCCTGGAAAAATTCCATGGACAGAGGAGCTTGGTGGCTATAGTCCATGGGGTCACAAAAAAACTAGTACAAAACTTAGTGACTAAACAACAATAACAAATAACTTACTAAGATTAAAGCAAATTTCATGGCATTTAGTAGTTATAATAAAAGAACTGGACTCCCCAGGTGGCTAGTGGTAAAGAATCTGCCTGCCAATGTAGGAGACATAAGAGATTCAGGAAGATCCCCTGGAGGAGGAAATGGCAACCCACGCCAGTATTCTTGCCTGGAGAATCCGATGGACAGACGAGCCTGGTGGGCTACGGTCCATAGGGTCACAAAGATTTGGACACAGCTGAAGTGATTTAGCACATAAAATAACTAATATATTTTCAGTTCAGTTCAGTCACTCAGTTGTGTATGTCTTTTCGACCCCATGGACTGCAATACACCAGGCCTCCCTGTCCATCACCAAATCCCAGAGTTTAATAAAATTCATGTCCATCACGTCGGTGATGCCATCCAACCATCTCATCCTCTGTCATCCCCTTCTGCTCCTGCTCTCAATCTTTCCCAGAATCAGGGTCTATTCCAAGGATTCAGTTCTTCGCATCAGATGGCCAAAGTATTGGAGTTTCACCTTCAATATCAGTCCTTCCAATAAATATTCAGGACTGATTTCCTTTAGGATGGACTGATTGGATCTCCTTGCAGTCCAAGGAACCCTCAAGAGTCTTCTCTAACACCACAGTTCAAAAGCATCAATTCCTCAGTGTTCAGCTTTCTTTACAGCCCAACTTCACATCCATACATGATTACAAGAAAAACTATAGCTTTGACTAGACCGACCTCTGTTGACAAAGTAATGTCTGTGCTTTTTAATATGCTGTCTAGGTTGGTCAAACTTTTCTTCCAAAGAGCAGGCGTCTTTTAATTGCCTGGAGCAGCCACCATCTGCAGTGATTTTGGAGCCCCCCAAAATTAAGTCTGTCACTGTTTCCACTGTCTCCTCATCTATTTGCCATAAAGTGATGGGACAAGATGCCATGATCTTAGTTTTCTGAATGTTGAGCATTAAGCCAACTTTTTCACTCCCCTATTTCACTTTCATCAAGAGGCTGTTTAGTTCTTCTTCACTTTCTGCCATAAGGGTGGTGTCATCTGCATATCTGAGGTTATTGATATTTCTCCCAGCAATCTTGATTCCATATTATACTTCATTCAGCCCAGCATTTTGCATGATGTACTCTGCATAAAAGTTAAATAAGCAGGGTGACAATATACAACCTTGATGTACTCCTTTCCCTATTTGGAACCAGTCTGCTGTTCCATGTTCACTTCTAACTGTTGCTTCCTGACCTGCATACAGGTTTCACAAGGGGCAGGTCAGGTGGTCTGGTATTCCCATCTTTTTCAGAATTTTCCACAGTTTATTGTGATCCACACAGTCAAAGGCTTTGGCATAGTCAATAAAGTAGAAATAGATGTTTTTCTGGAACTCTCTTGCTTTTCCCATGATCCAGTAGATGTTGGCAACTTGATCTCTGGTTCCTCTGCCTTTTCTAAATCCAGACTGAACATCTAGAAGTTCAAGGCTCACATACTGTTGAAACTTAGCTAGGAGAATTTTGAATATTACTGTACCAGCTTGTGAGATGGGTGCAATTGTGTGGTAGTTTGAGCTTTGGCATTGCCTTTCTTTGGGATTGGAGGTCACTGTTGAGTTTTCCAAATTTGCTGGCATATTGAGTGTAACACTTTCACAGCATCATCTTTTAGGATTTGAAATAGCTCAACTGGAATTCCATCACTTCTACTAGGTTTATTCATAGTAATGCTTCCTAAGGCCCACTTGACTTTGCATTCCAGGATGTCTGGCTCTAGGATGGTGATCATACTATCGTGGTTATCTTGGTCATGAAGATCTTTTTTTGTATAGTTCTGTGTATTCTTGCCTCCCCTTCTTAATATCTCCTGCTTCTGTTAGGTCCATACCATTTCTGTCCTTTATTGTGCCCATATTTCCATGCAAATTTCCCTTAGTATCTCTAATTTTTTTGAAGAGATCTCTTAAGTCTTTCCCATTCTGTCGTTTTCCTCTGTTTCTTTGCATTGATCCCTGAGGAAGGCTTTCTTATCTCTCCTTGCTATTCTTTGAAACTCTGTATTCAAATACGTATATCTTTCCTTTTCTCTTTTGCCTTTAGCTTCTCTTTTATTCACAGCAATTTGTAAGGCCTCCTCAGACAACCATTTTGCCTTTTTGCTTTTCTTTTCTTGGGGATGGTCTTGATTCTTGTCACCTGTACAATATCACGAATCTCTGTTCATAGTTCTTCAGGCACTCTGCCTATCAGATCTAACCCCTTGAATCTATTCGTCTCTGCCACTGTATAATCGCAAGGGATTTGATTTAGGTTATATCTGAATGGTCTACTGGTTTTCTCTACTTTCTTCAATTTAACTCTGAATTTGGCAATAAGGAGTTCATGATCTGTGCCACAGTCAGCTCCTGGTCTTGTTTTTGCTGACTGTATAGAACTTCTCCATCTTTGGCTGCAAGGAATATAATCAATCTGATTTCTGTATTGGCTATCTGGTGATGTCCATGTGTAGAGGCTTCTCTTGTGTTGTTGGAAGAGGGCGTTTGCTATGACCAGTGTGTTCTCTTGGTAAAACTCTATTAGCCTTTGCCCTGCTTCATTCTTACTCCAAGGCCCAGTTTTCCTGTTACTCCAGGTATTTTACCTGTATCAATTTTCTTTTTAAGAAGAAAATAGATAAATGACTACCACAAGAACAATAACATAGCCATAAATCTGGTTCAGGTTTTCCAAAAATATTAGGAGTAACAGTATTTGATTCTTGCCAAATATAGGCATTCAACATTCTTCATTATGATACCCCACAATACAGGTATATCTTTTTCAACCACATGTAGTTAGTAGATGTTTTAAAAATCTCCATCTTTGAAATATGGAAAGCAAAGCAGCATCAAGTTAAACATATATTTCACTTGCACCAATTCAGGTCTGTGTTTCAAAAAGATCCTCAGTTTAATTCAGTCACTCAGTCGTGTCTGACTGTTTGAGACCCCAGGAACCGCAGATCACCAGGCTTCCCTGTTCATCACCAATTCCCGGAGTCCACCAAAACCCATGTCCATTGAGTCGGTGAAGCCATCCAACCGTCTTATCCTCTGTTTTCCAATTCTCCTCCTGCCCTCAATCTTTCCCAGCAGTAGGGTCTTTTCCAATGAGTCAGCTCTTCGCATCAGGTGGCCAAAGTATTGGAGTTTCAGCTTCAACATCAGTCCTTCCAATGAACACCCAGGACTGATCTCCTTTAGGATGGACTGGTTGGATCTCCTTGCAGTCCAAGGGATTCTTCTCCAACACCACAGTTCAAAAGCATCAATTCTTTAGCATTCAGCTTTCTTCATAGTCCAACTCTCACATCCATACATGACCACTGGAAAAACCATAGCCTTGACTAGACAGACCTTTTTTGACAAATAATGTCTCTGCTTTTAAACATGCTGTATGCTGCTGCTGCTGCTGTCGCATCAGTCGTGTCTGACTCTGTGTGACCCCATAGACGGCAGCCCACCAGGCTCCCACGCCCCTGGGATTCTCCAGGCAAGAACAATGGAGTGGGTTGCCACTGCCTTCTCCAATATGCTGTCTAGGTTGGTCATAACTTTCCTTCCAAGGAGTAAGCGTCTTTTAATTTCTTGGCTTCAATTACCATCTGCAGTGATTCTGGAGACCAGAAAAATAAAGTCAGCCATTGCTTCCACTGTTTCCCCATCCATTTGCCATGAAGTGATGGGACCAGATGCATTGATCTTAGTTTTCTGAATGTTGAACTTTAAGCCAACTTTTTCACTCTCTTATTTTACTTTCATCAAGAGGCTTTTGAGTTCCTCTTCATTTTCTGCTGTAAGAGTGGTATCATCTGCATATCTGAGGTTCTTGATATTTCTCCCATCAATCTTGATTCCAGCTTTTGCTTCTTCCAGCCCAGTGTTTCTCATGATGTACTCTGCATATAAGTTAAATAAGCAAGGTGACACTATACAGCCTTAACGTACTCCTTTTCCTATTTGGAACCAGTCTGTTGTTCCATGTCCAGTTCTAACTGTTGCTTCCTGACCTGCATACAGATTTCTCAAGAGGCAGGTCAGGTGGTCTGGTATTCTCATCTCTTTCAGAATTTTCCACAGTTTATTGTGATCCACACAGTCAAAGGCTTTGGCATAGTCAATAAAGCAGAAATAGACATTTTTCTGGAACTCTTTTGCTCTTCTGATGGTCCAGCAGATGTTGGCAATTTGATCTCTGGTTCCTCTACCTTTTCTTTCTTTTTTTTTTTTTTTTTTTTTTTTTTGAATCTGGGCAAAGTATTTATCTGAATCTTAATTCAAGACTATATACATCTTCATGTTATTATTGATTTCCCTCTACCTTTTCTAAAGCCAGCTTGAACATCTGGAAGTTCATGTTTCACATATTGCTGAAGCCTGGCTCTGAGAATTTTAAGCATCACTTTACTAGCGTGTGAGATGAGTGCAATTGTGCAGTAGTTTGAGCTTTCTTTGGCATTGCCTTCTTTGGGATTGGAATGAAAACTGACCTTTTGCAGTCCTGTGGCCACTGCTGAGTTTTCCAAAGTTGGTGGCATACTGAGTACAACATTTTCACTGCATCATCTTTTAGGATTTGAAATAGCTCAACTGGATTTCATCACCTCCACTAGCTTCGTTTGTAGTGATGCTTCCGAAGGCCCACTTGACTTCACATTTCAGGATGTCTGGCTTTAGGTGAATGGTCACACCATTGTGATTATCTGGGTTGTGAAGATCTTTTATAAAGTTCTTCTGTGTATTCTTGCCACCTCTTCTTAGTATCTTCTGCTTCTGTTAGGTCCATACCACTTCTGTCCTTTATTGAGCCCATCTTTGCATGAAATATTCCCGTGGTATCTCTAATTGTCTTGGAGAGATCTCTAGTCTTTCCCATTCTATTGTTTTCCTCTATTTCTTTGCATTGATCACTGAGGAAGCCTTTCTTATCTCTCCTTGCTGTTCTTCGGAACTCTGCATTTAAATGGGTATATCTTTCCTTTTCTCCTTTGCTTTTCGCTTCTCTTCTTTTCACAGCTATTTATAAGGCCTCCTCAGACCACCATTTTGCTTTTTTGCATTTCTTTTCCTTGGGGATGGTCTTGATCCCTGTCTCCTATATAATGTCTTGAACCTCCATCCGTGGTTCAATCAGGCACTCTATCTATCAGATCCAGTCCCTTAAATCTATTTCTCACTTCCACTGTTTAGTCATAAGGGATTTGATTTAGGTCATACCTGAATGGTCTAGTGGTTTTCTCCACTTTTTCAATTTCAGTCTGAAATTGGCTATAAGAAGTTCAAGATCTGAGCTACAGTCAACTCCTGGTCTTGTTTTGGCTAACTGTATAGAGCTTCTCCATCTTTGGCTGCAAAAGATCCTAGTCAGCTAAAAATACCAATTTAAATAGTTGGAACAACCTATGTCTCTTTACCTAAGCTTAGGCATGAGATGGAAGACAGAGATTTTCTGGTGTCTCCTGAGTTTTTTTCATTGTGCATCTCAGCAGAAGCACTCACTGGATTATATGTAATGTGAGTGCACAAAAGTATATATTGTATAACATGTGCTCAGATAGTAGCACATGTTATAATACTTAATATTAAGTATATATAATGCTTAATACAGTGTCAACCAACACAGAAACCAGCAGAGTAATAGTGTTCTGTTCCAAGATGCCTATTGAAATTTATAAGGAAATCCAGAAAACATGTGCATGAGAACAGGTCTGTAGAGAATATAGTGACCTGGAGGGATCAAGAGACCCTTTCAGGTTTCCAATGAGGTAAAAACTTGATGCAATGACACTAAGACATTGACCTCTTTTAGCATTCTCAAGTAAAAGTGGAAAGCAGATGTCCATAATAATTTACACAGCTTAGTAAAGAGATTCATGTTGGTTTCTAATGTATTCACAAATTATAATAAAGATGAATTTATATACTTAAAAAAGTAAAATCTAGAGCTTTACACGTACTTTTCATTTTGTCAGTATAAAGGTATTTTTGTTGAGAAAAACAAAACTCTAACAGTTTACTAGCTAGACCTGTAATTTTTAAATATTTAGATTTTGAAATGTGGGCCTCTGTTTGTATTCTTGTAAAACAGAACTTAAAATTATGGGGGCAGGCGTGTTTTTCTCGTGCCATTTTTCAATCAAAAGCTACTCAGAGGAAGGAAAAATGCTTGTGTTTTACACATGTTTTTAAACTAAACTAAAGAGCCTCTTAATGAAAGTGAAAGAGGAGAGTGAAAAAGTTGACTTACAACTCAACATTCAGAAAACCAAGATCATGGCATCTGGTCCCATCACTTCATGGCAAATAGATGGGGAAACAGCAGAAACAGTGACAGACTTTTTCTGGGGGACTAAAAAATCACTGCAGATGGTGACTGCAGCCATGAAATTGAAAGACTCTTGCACTTTGAAAGAAAATTTGTGACTAACCTAGACAGCATGTTAAAAAATAGAGATATTACTTTGCCAACAAAAGTCCATCTAGTCAAAGCTATGGTTTTTCCAGTAGTCATGTATGGATGTGAGAGCTGGACTATAAAGAATGCTGAGCACCAAAGAACTGATGCTTTTGAACTGTGGTGTTGGAGAAGACTCTTGAGAGTCTGTTGGACTGCAAGGAGATCCAACCAGTCCATCCTAAAGGAAATCAGTCCTGAATATTCATTGGAAGGACTGATGCTGAAGCTGAAACTCCAATACTTTGGCCACCTGATGTGAAAAACTGACTCATTTGAAAAGACCCTGATGCTGGGAAAGATTGAAGGCAGGAGGAGAAGGGGACAACAGAGGATGAGATGGCTGGATGGCATCACGGACTCAATGGACATGGGTTTGAGTAAACTCCAGGAGTTGGTGATGGATAGGGAGGCCTGACATACTGCTGTCCATGGGGTCTCAAAGAGTCGGACACAACTGAGTGAGTAAATTGAACTGAACTGAAGAAAGAATCTTTTTGACCCACCACCATTACTAGAACACAACTCAGGATATAAAGTCAGTAACAGATATAATAGTAGAGACAGCAGAAATCAGTATTTGATCTTTACTTTCATTTAACTATTTTTAGAATTTGTTCACATTGATTAGCATTCACCTATGAATGCAGGAGGAATATTTTTAATTTAAATATATATTTCTTCAAAAGAGAATTTATATAAATGAAACCTTATATTGGCAAGTGAGTCTATTCAATATAGATTTCTAAAATGAGATACTAATGCTATGTAAAAATAACTTTACATCTACAAATAGTGTTTAAAGATGCAGTTGTTATAACTGTGTGGTACTTTTACTGTAATTATGGCACTGGTAACTTATTAGGAAGCTGAGGGCACACTAAAAAACTTTATAATGCTCTCTGTGAAAAAGTGTGTGATAGATCCCCTTGACATGTGATTAAATGTCTATAAAAATAAAGTCATATACCTTCTACTTCTTTAAAATCAGAACAGACCCATTTGCCAGAATAGTGATGCTTTTCTAACCCACATGTAGACATAGTATCTGCCCCATATATTGGTTTACGTTTTATAAGATACTGGAAATTGCTGATGGGAAAGATTTCAGTACACCAGCACCCATGTCCACAGAGAACAATTCAAAAGGAGTAGTGATCAAGCAATATTACATAGACTCAACAATTTTACTCCTAGAAATACTTACTAAACTCATAACTTGAGAAAAATTAAATCAATTTGTATAATTCAGCTATTAACAGATATAATAAAAGGATATTTCATTGCTTCTCATTAACACTTACTTGAAAAGTAATAATTTGGCTCAGAATTAAATGACATGATGAATCTCAAATGTTAGTTCAGGCATTTGCCTAATCATAGACTCCTTTGTTGAAGAAGGAAATGGCAACCCACTCCAGTGTTCTTGCCTGGAGAATCCCAGGGATGGGGGAGCCTGGTGGGCTGCCGTCTATGGGGTCGCACAGAGTCAGACACGACTGAAGTGACTTAGCAGATTCCTTTGTGGAACACACACATTACTGTAGGATTTGGGCCATAAAAGGATGAAATTTTTTTAATGGCTACTTCATAAATAATGCTTTTTTCTTTAAAGTGTTTTAACTTTAAAGTGTTAAACTCGAAGCTGGATTGTTCTGCTATCTATCTGTGGTACCTTCGTAAGAGCATAAGGTCATGAGAACACAGTATGCCTGGTACACATAAACAGTAACTTTCTGTTTGTGTATTTAGAGAGAGATCTCTACAGTCACTCCTTGTGAAAAATAGTTTGGAAGATATTAATAAATAATGGATACTTGCTTTGGAAGGGATGACTTTCCAGCAATACATTTATATGAAACTCTATAAAATTAAAGTGACCAATTTCTAATTACATCCATAGAGCAATTGGAAAGAACTGTAAGTAAAGCCACATAGAGGAACATGCCTCTTATTGAAATAGTGAAAAGCAACGTGAAGTCCAACGTAAACATCCTATACTTGTGGAGAATATGATTCAATTTAATTTTTAATATCTTAAACGTGTTTGTTCTCTTCTCCACCAGTTTCGTAAAGGCTGCAAAAAGATGAGTGCTCAAATAAGGGCTTCACTAGTGGCTCAATGGTAAAGAATCTGCCTGTCAATGCAGGAGACATTAGAGACTTGGGTTCATTCCCTGGGTCTGGAAGATCCCCTGGAGGAGGGCATGGCTACCCACTCCAGTATTCTTGCCTGGGAAATCCTGTGGACAGAGGAACCTGGTGGGCTGTAGTCTCTAGGGTTACAAGAATCGGACACGACTTAGTGACCAAACAATAAATGCTCATGTAAATGTGCACACAGCTCATTTTGTCTTCCCTAAGTTCATTCTTATATTTCTGTAAATTGCTTGTAGTGTCTTTATTCTTGGTATATTTTAATTAAGGGAATAACAGATGGTTAGTTTTATGTGTGCATTGTTGCTGGTTATAGCATTGCATTGCACTTCATCTTAGGGGAAAAAAAGAATATACTTGGATCCTTGGATATAAGTGAATAAATATTTAAACACAGAACAAAAGAAACTTTGATTTGAATTCATTTTTTGATGTAACAGAAATAAAGTGGACAAGTATTACATAGAAGTGATAGTTCCGGCCACCCTCATGATTCTGCCTGAAGAGAGGCTGTGGATGAAAGGCTCGGTTAGATGAACTGTCCTGCCACAGACCACCTGCCAGACCCAGGAATATAGTGAAACCAAGACAGGACACTGACTGTGAAGCCACAGTCAATCCTGTGAGACTTTCCATGAGACAAAAATATTGGGAAGAATGACAGAAACTGTTCAAAAATAACTAGTGATAACAGAAAAAGAAAACCCAGTGAGCTGAAAAAAACGTAGTCTGGTTGAACGGTAGGTAGTATTTGCATGGGGTGTGGAGCACGTATGTGTGTGTTTGGGTCTGTGTCTATGTTTAGGGGCATGCTGTGTGAGTCAGTCTGTCAGATATGTGTCTTCTGTGAATTTTCTACTCTACTATTATACATATACTGGGAATATGTGGCCATTCTGCTTTTGGTCTTTTGGTAATACCAAATTAGTCTTAATGTTTAAGCACATATCTTTGAAGTTATTCTTTATGACTCTATGCTACCTGGAAATGAATTTCTATCAGAAAGTATTTAGAAAGAAAATAAAAATATTCTTATTTCATAATATCTGATATTTTCTCTATTATAGCCAATAAGATCATGAATGCTCTCTTCAAATATATAGGATACTTTTTTCCCTTCAGCTGGTTCTATTTCAAGAGAAAAAATACACTAAAACTACTGTGTTTAGGATTTTCTTTTTTAGAGTTGGCATTTTCTTAGAAGAGAAATAAGTCTTCTTTAACTAAAGTTCATGCAATTACAATATGTTCACAGAGAGACCTGAACCAATGCACTTCCAGAGTGACACTAAAAGGGAAAGAAAAATGGAACTTTGTGTGGTTATGTAATTTGAAAGGTGGAAATTAGATCAGAGTAGCCTAATAAAGAAAGGTTGGAAAGGAATTCTGGGAAGAACTGGAGACAGACTATGTGTCTGGGCACTGTGTAGAAACTGAGCTAATATAAGGAAATGTCTGGGGATGGCAGAGGCAAAAGGGATACACAGAAAGTAAAATGATTCATACAATTTTTAAGTTGATACATATATTTTCCCCCAATTTCCTCTGTGAAATGAGTAACACCTACACATCACTCTGATGATTTTAGAGTAAACTCACTGGGGAAAACTTAAATTGGTCCTAAATTTGAAATATGAGTTTGTAGAGGATGAAAGGTAGTGAAAGTGAAGTCACTCAGTCATGTCTGACTCTTTGCGACCCCATGGAATGTAGCCCACCAGGCTCCTTCCTCCATGGGATTCTCCAGGCAAGAGTACTGGAGTGGGTTGCCATTTCCTTTTCCAGGGGACCTTCCGAACCCAGGAATCGAACCCGGGTCTCCCGCATTCCAGGCAGATGCTTTAACCTCTCAGCCACCAGGGAAGCAGATATCTAAAATACATATGTTCTGCAATGTTTTTTTGTTTTTTTTTTCCAGTTTTATTAAGGTATAAGTGACTTAAAATATTTAGTAAGTTTAAGGTGTACAATGAGATTATTTCATATATATGAGCATGTGTGACTTTACATGCATGTTTGTGTGTGTGTATATATATATCAGAATGTTACCACAATAAGGTTAGTTAGCATATGCTTCAGCTCGTAAGACTTTGTGGTTGCAATTGTTATGGTGAGAAAATTTAAGTTTCACTCTCATAGCAACTTTCAAATATATTATCAGAAAACTACTAGAGCTCATCAATGAATTTGGTAAACTTGCAGGATACAAAATTAATACACAGAAATCTCTTGGATTCCGATACACTAACAGTGAAAGATCAGATCAAAAAATTAAGGAAACAGTCCCATTTACCACCACATCAAAAATAATAAAATACCTAGGAAACCGAGGCCAAAGACTTGTACTCAGAAAACAGCTGTGGTGTGTTACATGCACGTGAGTGTGCACTCAGTCATGCACCACTCTTTGCAACCCCGTGGACTGTAGCCTGCCAGGCTCCTCTGTCCATGGAATTTCCCAGGCAAGATCACCAGAGCAGATTGCATTTCCTATGCCAGTGGTTCTTCCTGACCCAGGGGCCACATCTCCTGTGTCTCCTGCACTGGCAGGCAGATTCTTTACCACTGAGCTATCTGGGAAGCCCACTCAGAAAACCATAAGATACTAATGAAAGAAATCAAAGATGACACAAACTGATGGAGAGATATGCCATATTCTTGGATTGGAAGACTCAATAACATGAAAATGACTATGCCAACCCATGCAATCTACAGATTCAATACAATTCCTATCAAACTACTAAGGATATTTTTCACAGAGATAGAACAAAAAACTTACAATATTTATGAAAATACAAAAGGCTTCAAATAGCCAAACCAACCAGGTTCAATATCATGTCAGAGGAGATTAGAAATAGACATAGAATGAAATCATTTGTAGCATGGAGACTGGATAAATAACTTTTGGTGTAGTCATATGCTAAAATATATTTATAGTGTGTTAATAATAAAACATAAATAAATAAATCATGCCCCCCACTCATAAAAGTGGGTGAATCTTAGGAAAAGAACGATGAGACAAAAAAGCAAGTTAGACGATACGATACAATTCCATTTTTGTGAACTTCAAAACCATGCAAACTGAATAATATTCTGTTTAGAGGTATAACCATATATGGTAAATATTTTTAAAAGTATTAGTTAAGACATTTAGTGAATTTTCATCACTGTGAGTGGAGAAGGATGCGATCTGGAAGGGACCCTAAAAACCTTAAAAATTTGGATAGTTTCCTGTGTTCCTTTTTCCTTTAAGGTAGATAATGAATAAAAGGGAGCTTGCATTGTTATTCTTTATATTGAATCATAGGTCATAGATATTATTTTGTATATATTCAAATTTCACACTGGCAATTTTGAAAAAATCAAAATAAAAAATTAAGGATATCATAACTAGAAGATAATTAACATGTAGATTTTTAAATATTACTGGAGAAGGGAAGAAGATCAAAGAAAGAACTCCATCGAAAGTCAAAAAAAAGGAAAGCTAAAGCATGAAAAAATAAATAAGATCTCAGAAAACATAAAGTGAAAATATGCAAGGTTTCCTTTGGATTAAGGAAACGAGCTGTCAGGGAATGGCAAGAAAACTGGTGGCTTTAGGGTGGGGTGGAAGAACGAGCCTGAAAATAGACAAGCCAACCTGAAGGAAATATTGTTCAGTTAATCAGTTTATGAGGTCTGCTTTTGGTTTTTTTTATTTTAGTCCATTAAGATTTTTAAAATAGCATATCCTCAATATTTTATGTTTGAAAGGCAATTGTTTGTTCTGTGGAAGAGAACCGGAAAAAGTTCAGAAACAGGAAGAACAGTGAAGGGCTCAATATCATTGCAACTTACTTTTCACATTTAATGCAGACACTGTTTTCTAGTGTTTATGTTTAGACCTTCCACAGAAAATATACTTCTACAGTGTGACTGGAATCAAGATCGCCGAGAGAAATATAAATAACCTCAGATACGCAGATGACACCACCCTTATGGCAGAAAGTGAAGAACTAAAAAGCCTCTTGATGAAAGTGAAAATGGAGAGTGAAAATGTTGGCTTAAAGCTCAACATTCACAAAACGAAGATCATGGCATCTGGTCCCATCACTTCATGGGAAATAGATGGGGAAACAGTGGAAACAGTGGCTGAATTTATTTTGGGGGACTCCAAAACCACTGCAGATGGTGATTGCAGCCATGAAATTAAAAGATGCCTACTCCTTAGAAGGAAAGTTATGACCAATCTAGATAGCATATTAAAAAGCAGAGACATTACTTTTTCAACAAAGGTCCATCTAGTCAAGGCTATGGTTTTTCCAGTGGTCATGTATGGATGTGAGAGTTGGACTATGAAGAAAGCTGAGTGCTGAAG
>NW_011494807.1:999078-1014489 GCF_000754665.1 Bison bison bison | reverse complement strand
TCCATTCTAAAGGAGATCAGTCCCTGGGTGTTCTTTGGAAGGAATGATGCTAAAGCTGAAACTCCAGTACTTTGGCCACCTTATGCAAAGAGTTGACTCATTGGAAAAGACTCTGATGCTGGGAGGGATTGGGGACAGGAGGAGAAGGGGGCGACAGAGGATGAGATGGCTGGATTGCATCACCGACTCGATGGACGTGAGTTGGAGTGAACTCTGGGAGTTGGTGATGGACAGGGAGGCCTGGAGTGCTGCAGTTCATGGAGTCGCAAAGAGTTGGACATGACTGAGTGACTGAGCTGAACTGAATGCCATAATTTCAATCTAGACCTGTGTGATAATCACTGTTTGCTAACTACCTTGCTTCTCATTTGGACGAATACGTGCAACTTTTCTTAAAAACTGAGAATATATCTTATCTTGAAGGTTAATCAATGATACAACACTTTAAAATATGAGATATCAGCTTCTGAAAGTACATTTGCCATTAGAATTCACAACTGAGAAGCCAACTTCTGTTAAAAATTGCATTAAAATAATTCATAAAAGGAATTATAAAAGACTAAAAATGGATCTATATAAAATATTTAAAAGACAGTATGTTAAATAAAAAGAACATTGACATGTTTTATTTCTGGATTAATGGTATTGGTAATTAAAGAAAATGTTTCTTTATAGAATTTTAGCTAGATGTTTATAAATTCCTTCAGCAAAAGCTACAAACAGAAACAGTATAGACTTGGGAAACAAGGAGACTAAAGTTCTAATCATAGTCCTGCATTTATTAATTATGTAACTTGAGCAAATTACTTAATTCTCTGAGTCTCAGTTTCTTCAGATACATAGTAAACACAATATTGTGATAGACAAAATTCTAAGATATTCCCCAAGATTTCTGGTCCTTTCTGTGTATGCCCTATATGATATTTTTGTTGTTTAATGTGTGAGCGATCTATAAATACGATTCATTTCCATGATTAGGTTCCATCAGATGTTAAAATGATATTATATAGATGTAATTAGGTTCCCCAATTAGTTGATTTTGATTTAATCAAAGGGAATATTATGCTAAGTCAGCAGTTGTTCTTAAAAGAGTGTATAGATGTCACAGAGATGTACTTCTGTTGGCTTTTTAAAAACAGTAAATTGTCATGTTGTGCGAGGATAATAAGTAGGTGACCTCTTGGAGTTGGCTTGCAATCTCCAACTGCCAGCCAGAAAGAAACCTCAGCCCTACAACCACAAGGAACCACATTCTACCAGTATCTGAATAAGCTTGTAAGAGGACCTCTGGCTTCCAAAGAGACCATTTCACTGGCTCCAACTTGATGTTATTCTGGTGATACACTAAGCACCAGACCCAGCTAACTCATACCCATTGTCCTTTGGATTGCCGAATCATTCTTCTGGTAGAAAAGGAATCCCAGATTATAAAGCCTGAGTTACTTTAAAATGTCTCAGCTCTTTCTCTTATAACAAAGGAAAGGTGATTATAAGATACCACATTATAAGGTACCATATTTTTTAAAACTTCACTTATTTGTTTATTTCTGGTTGTGCCAGGTCTTCACTGCTGTGTGGGATTTCTCTAGTTGCTGAGAGTGGGGGCTACTCTCTACTTGCGGTGTGCAGGCTTCTTATCGCAGTGGCTTCTCCTGGTGCTGAGCACAGGCTCTGGGGCTCACAGGCTTCAGGCAGTTGTGGCACAGGAGCTCAGTAGTTGCAGCTCCTGGGCTCTAGAGCACAGAATCAACAGTAGTGGCATATTGGCTTAGTTGCTCCACAGCCTGTGGGATCTTCCCAGATCATGGATTGAAGTTATGTCTTCTGCATCGGCAGGTGGATTCTTTACCACTGAGCCACCAGGGAAGCCCACAACCATCAGATTTTTAATGACATACCATCCTTTCTTCTATTCATAAGATAAACCTTAAAAAAAAAAATGCATTCCAGAAAAACTCCTTTTTAGCTACCATTGGGTTCCATGACTGTTACCAAAGGAGCATGGGATGACTATTGTTGGCACAGACCAATACAATTCATTCCATGGTGATGGATACATTGATATCCAAACACTAGTGTTTCAATCCATGTTAGATGTCTCTCAACATGGAAAACCAGAAAAATGGCTATTTAATGACTACCTTTCTAAGGGTCTTTTCTCAGGGTTGTGCAAGATAAGGCTGCTTTTGGTGACCATTTATCTTACCCTAGAGCTTGGGATAAATTCTGAATGTCTTGTGGATTAAGGAATGGATTAAGGAATGACAGGAGGAGAAGGGGATGACAGAGGATGAGATGGCTGGATGGCATCACTGACTTGATGGATGTGAGTTTGAGTGAACTCCGGGAGTTGGTGATGGACAGGGGGGCCTGGCGTGCTGCAATTCATGGGGTCGCAAAGAGTCGGACATGACTGAGTGACTGAACTGAACTGAACTAACTGAGAAAAGGGGAAATGTATAAAGCTGTGAGCTTATGCTGCTGCTGCTGCTGCTAAGTTGCTTCAGTCATGTCCAAATCTGTGCGACCCCATAGACAGCAGCCCACCAGGCTCCCCTGTCCCTGGGATCCTCTAGGCAAGAACACTGGAGTAGGTTGCCATTTCCTTCTACAATGCATGAAAGTGAAAAGTGAAAGTGAAGTAGCTCAGTCATGTCTGCTCTTCGCGACCCCATGGACTGCAGCCTACCAGGCTCCTCTGCCCATGGGATTTTCCAGGCAAGAGTACTGGAGTGGGTTGTCATTGCCTTCTCCACTATGAGCTTATAAGAGAAGGTAATTACCCTCTATCTTCCAATCATTCCCAAAGAACAATGCTGAGGCCTGGAAGGTTTGCTGGAACAGTTTTCTGTTTCAGTGAAGGAACCTCATTCCTCCAATACTTTTCTTATCAGTTAAAGGATACACAAACTCCATGGACATCAAGATTTTGGTGCTCAGTTTTTATAGGACCTTTATGGAAATGATAGTTGCCCAGCACCTCACAATGAGTTCTATAAGAAGTTGCAATCTTCCTGCATAAAAGAGAAAGTCACCATTACCATATAAACTTTTTGAATACAGCACTTCCACTAGAAGGAGTTGAATGGATTTGTTCCAGCTGGCTTATTTCCCAGGCAATCCAGAATAAAATATAATCATTTTCTGAAAATTCTTCCCCAAGGTTTCATCAAGTATAATTTTCTATCTATTAGCCTGTCCACATGTTGAATAGGAATAGAGTTCTATTATTTGTCATTCCTTCATCCTAACCTCTTATTCCCTGTTTGACTTTGGCATCCAAACTGAAGTTTATCATTCTCCATGGGGGTGTGTCAAAACTGTCTTTTTTTTTTTTTTTAACATTTTGTTCTGGTATTACATAATAAGCTCTGTGAGAATAGAAGAGTTGTAGTCTGTCATCACCACTGACCTCTCTAAGAACAGGAGAAGATGAGTGGAAAACCACCCAATGCAAAGCCACTTTCTACTCAGGTCCTTTCAGATACAACCTAACATTTTCTTGGCTCCCCTGGTGGCTCAGCAGTAAAGAATCTGCATGCCAACCCACATGGAAAATCCCATGGACAGAGGAGCCTGGCAGGCTACAGTCCAAGGGGTTGCAAGAGAGTCAGACACGACTTAGTGACTAAATAACAATAGCAAATCATTTTCTCATTTAGGTGAAAGTAATGAAGAAATTTATTGTCTCTTTTTATCCCTTACTCAACCTGGAGAAGGAAATGGCAATCCACTCCAGTACTCTTGCCTAGAAAATTCCATGGATAGAGGAGCCTGGAGGGCCACAGTCCATGGGATCACAAAGAGTCAGACATGACTGAGCAACTTCATGATGATCCCTTACTCATAGATTTCCAAGAATCTGGGAGCCCTGCCTGGGAAGACAGTTTTATTTGCTCCCTCAATGGGCCCTTCTTTCAATATACCAACTGAGATATCTTTAATTTGATCTGCCTCAAAGTTTCACGTGTTGGTGATCACTAAAGCCAGGGATGCAGGGAATGATTTTCTGAAGTCACAATTAGCGCTGATAGTTTCAAACGCTGATGACAGTGCTTTCTGTGTAGATACAGATCACTCCTACCCTCCTCAAGTGCTATGAGTACAGATGGCAATGATCCCAGTTCCTGAGATGCAGACGGCCACATTGCAGTTACACATGTCAAGGTTCAAGTGCTGATTTGTACACAAAAGCCAACAACTTCATTTGCAACTGCATTTCCTCACACAAATTCTAAAAATTCACAGACACCTTAAACTCTTTTTTAGTTCTTGCTTCCCCCCCCCCTACAATTTCACAACATTGTGATTTTGTCATGTTGGGCAGGAAGCTATTACTTGACTCTAATTTAATATTTTTTCGCATTGGAGAAGGAAATGGCAACCCACTCCAGTGTTCTTGCCTGGAGAATCCCAGGGACAGGGGAGCCTGGTGGGCTGCCGTCCATGGGGTCACACAGAGTCAGACACGACTGAAGTGACTTAGCAGTAGCAGCAGCCATTATCAATGACCTGTCTTTTTCAGTTAGCTTCCTTTAAAATTAATTCTTTATTAGAAGTCACCTCATTCTCCCACATAAATTGATAAATACCTGCCCTAAACCACTAGTTTTCCAGGTATGCCTGAATGCTGGGATGAATACAGCATTGGCTGAAGTTAGTGATCCCCCTTCGTCCCACTCATGAGATTAGAATCTTAAATATCCTTTTCCAATATGTACTATTTTTTCACCTGTTTCCCTATATTGATTGTTAGTAAATTTTCTGAAGAATAAATGTGACCAAGTGACTATTTTTAAGAATATCAAAGAATAATACTCTCCCATATGTATTTCTGCATTGCTGAAAAGTTTTTTAAGAGTACACTGTATTTCTGTCCTTTCAAAAAATATAAAACAATATATGAAAAAGGATAGAATACTTAGAAATAGGGAAGAAATGCAGCTTCAGGATATAGGCAGACTGATGACAGACGCTGAGTGAAAAGAGGAAGTTGAACTTTGGTACTGAATATGTAGTTTCCTATGATTCTGAGTGGAAATCTACAACTGATCAACAGAAATGAGCCTACACCTTTTCCCCCCACCCCCATCTCTTTCCCCACCCCCATAACTTCCTCACAGGATCTTCTTTTCAGGTCAAAATCTCTATATTCTTCATCTAGAAGGACTATTTCCTTCTTTTCCCTTCAAACAAAAGGTTCTGCATTTGTGCGAACCCTGAAAACATATTTATGATAAAGAGAATGTAGTGCTCTAACCTCCCATGAGACTGTCCTTTAGTGGCGCCTTCTGGAACAAATATACTCAGGGAACAGCAAGATTTACCAAAAATAAAAATAAAAACACAGAATGGTAAACTGACCTGAGTTTTCTGCCCTTCCATGAAATTGTTTCTCCTAGGCAACTTGAAAAACATTAAGAAAATGAGGAAAGCGACTACCAATCAAATGTAAACTGGAAGAAAATCACATGCTTGCGCTAAAAGCAATCTTAGCCATTGAAGTACATGTCATTAATGTCCCTTAATTCTTTACCTTTCCCTTATCCATATCCTTCACTTATGACTTGGCAATACTTTGTCCCATGAAGGACACAGAAGATACTTCACCAGCTTTGGCTTTTGGGCTTGGCACATGATCTGCTTGGGTTAATGGGATGTTAACAGAAAATACATTTCTGCTGTTGCACCCACTCTCTTTCACATCTGCCAGAGCAGAGGAACCAGCTGGGGCTAAGGAGGAAGATTAGGGGATGCGTGGAACTGAGCCATCCATGGATATATAAGCCCAGAACAGGAGACCCTCAGGTGACGTATAGACTGTGAACTAGGTAAGTGCATATTGCTGTGGAATACTGAGCTAATGGGGTTGATTTTGGCATTATATTAGTTGATACCATGTCCAACAACTTCAACTCCTTCCATTAATAAAGGAGAAAACTGAACCCCAAAAGTGGAAGCAGATGAAGAGTAGTGTCAGGGCTGGAAGCTAGGCCCTGAAACAGAACCTTGAATATCTGAGTATTTACTCCAGGCCACATGCGCCAGCCACATGGACATTGGAAAGTCAATTAGTTTCTCTGAATCTCAATGTTCTGTTTGAAAATGAAGGTAAAAGGTATCTGAAACAAAAACTAGAAATTGTCTGTTTTAAATAAGGCGTTTGATAAGAAGTTCAAGGTTAGTGCTTAATGAATGCCAAGTGCATTACGAAAACTGTTTACATGATGCCACTTTATCTCATTTAATCTTTTAGATACCTGCCTATTAATAAGATAGGTGTGCACTCATTTGTTAAAAAAAAAACAAAACAGGTGATTATTGTGTGCTTACAGAGCCAGATTCTATGGACATTTAATGAACAAACAAATTCTGGCTAAGGGAACTTTAATAGCCTACCCAAGTAACTTAACCTCAAAAAACTTGGCATGTTTTTATTAATCAGTAGGGAGCCTGCTGATTGTAGCTCAGGAAAACTGTTAACCATTATAAAATAACTTTCTGCTACTGGTCACCCAGAAACATGCTAAAAAGTTATTCAAATTAAATTAGAGTGTCTGCCTAGAGCTTTGATGTGAAAATTTTTATTAGAAACATCTTTGTTTTTACTATCCAAGATGTCTTGATATAAATGCCATGCCACCTGCCATTAACAGTTACTCTTGTCTCTAATTACAACAACATTCCATCTGCTCTGGAAGATGACTACCCTTCTTCTCTCTGGGCACTCCCAAGGGCATAAGCTGCCTTTCAAATATGCCACACGACCTGTATTTTGATTCAAATTACACCCAACATACCTTTAAAACTCAGTAATATGTATCTTTAGGTTCAACTTCTCAGCATAAGAAGGACTGACTCCTTTTTAAGGTATCCCATAACACTTCTCAAAATTGAATACATCAATACAAGCCTGTGCAAATCTGGGGAACACTCATAAGAGAAAAACCCATTTATTTGCACCAACAATTATTATTTGGGAAAACATGAGGTCAGTGCCCTAAATTACTAGGAAAGCTTATCAGCAATAAAGACTCTTGCTCTGAGTGAGACTTATACCATGAAAAAATTGAAAATTGTGTGAAAGCAAATAATTTCTCAGCTTCAAGAGTATTGAGTTAAAATTCCATTCCTGGCTTTCTAATTGCATTATTGTTGGGGTTGTTCAATTGCCAAGTTGCAACCACAGGGACTGGAGCACACGAGGCTTCCCTGTCCCTCACTATCTCCCAGAGTTTGCTCAAACTTAAGTCCATTGAGTCAGTGATTCCATCTAACCATCTCATCCTATATCACCCCCTTTTCCTCTCACCCTCAAATATTCCCAGCATCAGGGTCTTTTCCAATAAGTTGCCTTTTCACATCAGGTGGCCAAAGTATTGGAACTTCAACATCAGTGCCTCCAATGAATATTCAGGACTGATTTACTTTAGGATGGACTGGTTGGATCTCCTTGTAGTCCAAGGGAGTCTCAAGAGTCTTCTCTAACACCACAGCTCAAAAGAATCAATTCTTCAGGGATCAGCCATCCTTATGGTCCAGGTCTCAAATTTGTACTATAATTGCATTATGGTTATATATATGAGAAGCATGTTCTCTGAGATGAAATCTCATGTAATTTCTTAGGGTCTTCACAAATTTTAGTTAATCAAGGTTAAAGTAAATTGATCAGATCATGAAAGGATTAAGATAATTTGCTTTTCAGATCAGATCAGATCAGATCAGTCACTCAGTCGTGTCCGACTCTTTGCGACCCCATGAATCACAGCACGCCAGGCCTCCCTGTCCAGCACCAACTCCCGGAGTTCACTCAGACTCACGTCCATCAATTCAGTGATGCCATCTAGCCATCTCATCCTCTGTCGTCCCCTTCTCCTCTTGTCCCCAATCCCTCCAAGCATCAGAGTTTTTCCAATGAGTTAACTCTTCACATGAGGTGGCCAAAGTACTGGAGATTCAGCTTTAGCATCATTCCTTCCAAAGAAATTCTAGGGCTGATCAATCTCCTTCAGAATGGACTGGTTGGATCTCCTTGCAGTCCAAGGGACTATCAAGAGTCTTCTCCAACACCACAGTTCAAAAGCATCAATTCTTCGGTGCTCAGCCATCTTCACAGTCCAACTCTCACATCCATACATGATCACAGGAAAAACCATAGCCTTGACTAGACGAACCTTTGTTGGCAAAGTAATGTCTCTGCTTTTCAATATGCTATCTAGGTTGGTCATAACTTTCCTTCCAAGGAGTAAGCATCTTTTAATTTCATGGCTGCAGTCATCATCTGCAGTGATTTTGGAGCCCAGAAAAATAAAGTCTGACACTGTTTCCACTGTTTCCCCATCTATTTCCCATGAAGTGATGGGACCAGATGCCATGATCTTCGTTTTCTGAATGTTGAGCTTTAAGCCAACTTTTTTACTCTCCACTTTCACTTTCATCAAGAGGCTCTTTATTCCACCTCAAAATCTCTTTTCCAGTAAAATATATTTGATACAGATTCTACTGTGCATGCTAAGTCACTTCAGCTGTGTCCAATTCTTTGCAATCCTATGGTCTGTAGCTCACCAGGCTCCTCTGTCCATGGGATTCTCCAGGCAAGAATACTGGAGTGGGCTGTCATTCCCTTCTCCAGGGGATCTTCCTGACCCAGGGATTGAACCCGCATCTCTTGTTTTCTACATTGGCAGGCAGATTCTTTATCACTAGCACCACCTGGGAAGCCCATAGATTCTACTGGCATGTCTTAAAATTTACAATATTCCAAAGATACTGGAGGATGATGCTGGAGGAAGGTAGTGGGACCCTACCAGCATCTGAGATGACTTCTGTCTGGGCAAGGTTTCATTCTGTTTATTTTCATCACAGAGTTACAAATTCAGGACACAAAGAAATGAAGGCACAAGGAGTAAGGACTTCCTCTTCAACTTCTTATAGAGTTTTGTAGGTGTATGTGTTCTTGTTTTTGAATAAAACTCCTTAAGTCATAATTTCTGAACAAAAATGGGTTGTAGACAAGAACTTTGCACACATTTCATATTCTTTTCCTTGTTGAAATAAGGAAAAGAAGCATACATTTGGAAAGAAACTCTTTGATAATTTGCCTGTTCTGGTTAAATAGTTTAATTGTATATATTATGTATATATATTTATATAAATGTAATAGTATATATAATTATATATATAAAAGTAGGTTAGTAGTAGTTTATGTGTGTATTTATATTCTATATATATACATATATATAAATAATAGATATGGACAGGGCAGTATTCCCATTCACAAAGGAAATTTGAACTTAAAAGGTCATTAACAGACAAAATACACAAAATACATTTTCTTACTGAAAATATTAATACACACTATGAAAGACAACTGTGGCTTTGCAGTAGTATCTGAGGCAGGACACAGATGGGCCCCAGGCTGAGCAGCTGGAGTTCATCCCCTGTGGACAAATACTCCAAAATAGCAGGAGTGAGAGAAGAGTTGAGCCCTGCACAGATGAAAGACCACATATTCATCATTCTCCACGTCAAGAAGACCTTCCCAACTACACATATGCAGAAAATCTCCTTGGAGGTCAAAAAGGGAGGGGGCATTAGCCCATAGCAGTGATGGCAATCAACCCATAGACCTCTTAGCTAGAATTCATCTTGGCTAAGAGACGCACACTCACAGATGGGAGGACCCTGAGAAAAACAAAATCTATCTGGTTCTGGACTCAGAACCAGGTAAAGCAAAATGACTGGCCAAAGAAACCAGTGATTCAAACCACAAGTGTGCAACTATGAGTCTGCCTGTAAGTCTATCCACATGTACTCATTTTCATCCTAATAAAGGTTTTACTACTTTCTGTCTTAAAGTGAAAATTCATTTCTACACAGCTGAAGGGCCAGACTCTTGTCCCTGATCCCTAGGATTCACTGTTCTCACTGCCGTGGTCTGACTTCAGTCTCTGGCCAGGAACCAATACCCTGTTTCAAGGGGCTGCAAGCTGAGGCCATCCATTTGCATTTTGTAAACTCTAGGAAGTACTTTCTAATCCTCTGGCTTTATTTCAAACAACACGAAACAGTCACTGTGTCAGATTAAGTCATAATTTATATTCACAAATAAAAAAGTGTTCCTGAAGAAATGTGTTTTTCAGCATTATTGAGAAATAATTGAGAGATGAAACCATAAGATATTTCAAGTGTATAACGGGATGATTTGATAAAAATATTTGAAATGGAATTCTTTTATGGTTAGTAAAGTGTTTACTATGCTTAATCTCCACTCAAATCAACTTCCCTTTTATTTGAAGTTCAGTTCAGTTCAATTCAGTCACTCAGTCACGTCCGAGTCTTTGCAACCCCATGGACTGCAGCATGCCAGGCCTCCCTGTCCATCACCAACTCCTGGAGTTTACTCAAACTCATGTCCACTGAGTTGGTGATACCATCCAACCATCTCATCCTCTGTTGTCCCCTTCTCCTCCCGCCTTCAATCTATCCCAGCATCAGGGTCTTTTCAAATGACTCAGTTCTTTGCATCAGTTGGCCAAAGTACCATTGTTTCAGCTTCAATATCCATCCTTCCAATGAATATTCAGGACTGATTTTCTTTAGGATGGATTGGTTGGATCTCCTTCCAGTCCAAGGGACTCTCAAGAGTCTTCTCCAACACCACAGTTCAAAAGCATCAATTTTTCGGCACTGCATAAAAACATATGCTTGACGTTTCATGTTCCTTAACCTCAAAAAAAATCTTCACGACCCAGATAATCACGATGGTGTAATCTCTCACCTAGAGCCAGATATACTGGAATGTGAAGTCAAGTGGGCCTTAGGAAGCATCACTATGAACAGAACTAGTAGAGGTAATGGAATTCCAATTGAACTATTTCAAAACCTAAAAGATGATGCTGTGAAAGTGCTGCCCTCAATATGCCAGCAAATTTGGAAAACTCAGCAGTGGCCACAGGACTGGAAAAAGTCAGTTTTCATTCCAACCCCAAAGAAAGGCAATGCCAAAGAATGCTCAAACTAATGCACAATTGCACTCATCTGACACGCTAGTAAAGCAATGCTCAAAATTCTTCAAGCCAGGCTTCAACAGTGCATGAACCATGAACTTTCAGATGTTCAAGCTGGTTTTAGAAAAGGCAGAGGAACCAGAGATCAAATTGCCAACATCCGCTGGATCATGGAAAAAGCAAGAGAGTTCCGGAGAAACATCTATTTCTGCTTTATTGACTATGCCAAAGCCTTTGACTGTGTGGATCACCACAAACTGTGGAAAATTCTGAAAGAGATGAGAATACTAGACCACCTGACCTGCCTCCTGAGCAATCTATATGCAGGTCAGGAAGCAACAGTCATAACTAGACATGGAACAACAGACTGGTTCCAAATCAGGAAGGCTGTATATTGTCACCCTGCTTACTTAACTTCTATGCAGAGTGAGAAACACTGGGCTGGAAGAAGCACAAGCTGGAATCAAGATTGCCGGGAGAAATATCAATAACCTCAGATATGCAGATGACACCACCCTTATGGCAGAAAGTGAAGAACAACTAAAGAGCCTCTTGATGAAATTGAAAGTGGAGAGTGAAAAAGTTGGCTTAAAGCTCAACATTCAGAAAACTAAAATCAAGGCATCCTGTCCCATCATTTTATGGCAAATTAAAAAGCAGAGACATTACTTTGCCAACAAAGGTACGTCTGGTCAAGGCTATGGTTTTTCCAGTAGTCATGTATGGATATGAGAGCTGGACTATAAAGAAAGCTGAGTGCCAAAAAATTGATGCTTTTGAACTATGGTATTGAAGATTCTTGAGAGTCCCTTGAACTGCAGGAGATCTAACCAGTCCATTCTAAATGAAATTAGTTCTGAATATTCATTGGAAGGACCGATGTTGAAGCTGAAACTCTAATACTTTGGCCACCTGGTTGGAAGAAGTGATTTGCTGGAAGAGACCCTGATGCTGCGAAAGATTGAAGGAGGGAGGTTAAGGGGACAACAGAGGATGAGATGATTGGATGGTATCACCGACTCTATGGACATGAGTAAGCAAGCTCTGGGAGTTGCTGATGGACAGGGAAGCCTGGTGTGCTGCAGTCTGCGGGGTTGCAAAGAGTTGGACACGACTGAGCAACTGAACTGAACTGATTCTGTTGTTTGAGAAAAGAAGAAAGGGGTTTTTCTCTCAATCTCAGCCCTGACTATTTGCACTGGTGTGCTGCTGCTGCTGCTGCTAAGTTGCTTCAGTCATGTCCGACTCTGTGCGACCCCATAGATGGCAGCCCACAAGGCTCCCCCGTCCCTGGGATTCTCCAGGCAAGAACACTGGAGTGGGTTGTCATTTCCTTCTCCAATGCATGAAAGTGAAAAGTCAAAGTTAAGTCGCTCAGTCATGTCGGACTCTTCGCTACCCCATGGACTGCAGCCTACCAGCCTCCTCCGTCCATGGGATTTTCCAGGCAAGAGTACTGGAATGGGGTGCCATTGTCTTCTCTGGCACTGGTGTGCTAGTTAAAAGTTATTTTTTTCCAGAAGAAAACAAAGTCTTAATTTGTACTGTTTGTTAATTTATACGCTATAAATTTTCCCACTATGACCTATTTCAAACTATCGCTTTAATGACACTGCAATGTGAATGTGGGAAGAAATGCTCACAATCAGATCCTCAGAGGTACAATCAGCCAACTCAAAACACTTCTCACTACTTTTAAGCCATACACACTGGCAAAAAACAAGCATCTAGAAATAACAATATATGCTAAGGATACAACTCCCCATTAATAAGACTTGAGACAAGTACATAAAGAGAAGAAGTTGACGGCATAAACAGCCTAAGAATTATAACACAGACTTATTAACTTATAAGGCCATACACATTGTGTCTGAATTCATTACAGAATTCAGATGAATAAACTGAGGGTCTCAGCTTTACATAATTAGTAAATGGCCAAGTGGGGAACCAACCAAGGAACTGTTTCTCAAACTGTCTCTCTCCATGAGCTCAACTCTGGACACAATCACAAATCCTTTTCTCAAGACCTATATCCTAAAAAAAAAAAAAAAAAAAAAGAGTCTTAGCTAGGCACACAATTCTTACCGGTTGATATATTTTTTAAGGGTAAACACAACCCAGGATGTTGAAAATATGAAAATCTGTCTGTGAGGGACAACCTTATTCCATTAACATCCTTTGCCCATAAATATGAGATATTTCTAATATGATCCAATGGAAAAAGAAATGAGTAACTTTTTGATTTGGAAGAAGAAAGTTACAGAAATTTCAATAGTTTGAAGCTCTACTGTGATAGACGGGGAAGCAAATATAAGCCTAAAATGAGAAGAGAGGCAAAAATAAAGACCCCTTGGAAACAATAATTGGCTGACTTATTTATCTTTTTATCCCTCTGGTTCAGGATGTGATGTGGCTGAACTCAGAGTAGGTGCTAGATACTATTTTGAAGAATGGAAAGAAAATTGGAAGGAAAGCCAGATGGAAGGAAAAACAAAAGGGAAAGAAAAAATTCAGAAGGCAACAAGGGGTACCTGGTGAGCATTATTTTAGAAATGTGAACAGTACCTAAAAAGGATATGACTGCTGTGAAATATGAAATATGTGAAATATGGCCTGACTTTGACATTCACCTGAGCACTGACTTCTACTGGACTATAATTGAGCAAACGTGTTTGTAAGCTTCACCTTGTTCACCTTGCCACAACATGGAATTCTCCTGATCACACTCATTTATAGGACATAGTTATTAAAAATTGTGTAGGGTGACGTAGGTTCTCATGTCATGTCTTTATATTTGTATATTTAACAGCAATTAATCATAAGGGATTTGATTTAGGTCATACCTGAATGGTCTAGTGGTTTCCCTTACTTTCTTCAATTTAAGTCTAAATTTGGCAATAAGGAGCTCATGATCTGAGTCACAGTCAGCTCCCGGTCTTGTTTTTGCTGACTGTATAGAGCTTCTCCATCTTTGGCTGCAAAGAATATAATCAATCTGATTTTGGTGTTGACTATCTGGTGATGTCCATATGTAGAGTCTTCTCTTGTGTTGTTGGAAGAGGGTGTTTGCTTTGATTATACAGTGGAAGTGAGAAATCCATTTAAGGGACTAGGTCTGATAGATAGAGTGCCTGATGAACTATGTATGGAGGTTCGTGACATTGCACAGGAGACAGGGATCAGGACCATACCCATGGAAAAGAAATGCAAAGAAGAAAAATGGCTGTCTGGGGAGGCCTTACAAATAGCTGTGAAAAGAAGAGAGGCAAAAAGCAAAGGAGAAAAGGAAAGATATAAACATCTGAATGCAGATTTCCAAAGAAAAGCAAGAAGAGATAAGAAAGCCTTCCTCAGCAATCAATGCAAAGAAATAGAGGAAAACAACAGAATGGGAAAGACTAGAGATCTCTTCAAGAAAATCAGAGATACCAAGGGAACATTTCATGCAAAGATGGGCTTGATAAGGGACAGAAATGGTATGGACCTAACAGAAGCAGAAGATATTAAGAAGAGATGGAAAGAATACACAGAAGAACTGTACAAAAAAGATCTTCACGACCCAGATAATCATGATGGTGTGATCACTCACCTACAGCCAGACAGCCTGGAATGTGAAGTGAAGTGGGCCTTAGAAAGCATCACTATGAACAAAGCTAGTGGAGGTGATAGAATTCCAGTTGAGCTATTCCAAATCCTGAAAGATGATGCTGTGAAAGTGCTGCACTCAATATGCCAGCAAATTTGCAAAACTCAGCAGTGGCCACAGGACTGGAAAAGGTCAGTTTTCATTCCGATCCCAAAGAAAGGCAATGCCAAAGAATGCTCAAACTACCGCACAATTGCACTCATCTCACACGCTAGTAGAGTGATGCTCAAAATTCTCCAAACCAGGCTTCAGCAATATGTGAACCGTGAACTTCCTGATGTTCAAGCTGGTTTTAGAAAAGGCAGAGGAACCACAGATCAAATTGTCAACATCCTCTGGATCATGGAAAAAGCAAGAGAGTTCCAGAACCTCTATTTCTGATTTATTGAATAGGCCAAAACCTGTGACTGTGTGGATCACAATAACCTGTAGAAAATTCTGAAAGAGATGGGAATACCAGACCACTTGATCTGCCTCTTGAGAAACCTGTATGCAGGTCAGGAAGCAACAGTTAGAACTGGACATGGAACAACAGACTGGTTCCAAATAGGAAAAGAAGTACGTCAAGGCTGTATATTGTCACCCTGCTTATTTAACTTATATGCAGAGTACATCATGAGAAACGCTGGACTGGAAGAAACACAAGCTGGAATCAGGTTGCCAGGAGAAATATCAATAACCTCAGATATGCAGATGATACCACCCTTATGGCAGAAAGTGAAGAGGAACTCAAAAGCCTCTTGTTGAAAGTGAAAG
>NW_011494807.1:983635-998978 GCF_000754665.1 Bison bison bison | reverse complement strand
TAAGATCATGGCATCTGGTCCCATCACTTCATGGGAAATAGATGGGGAAACAGTGGAAACAGTGTCAGACTTTATTTGTGGGGGGCCTCCAAAATCACCACAGATGGTGACTGCAGCCATGAAATTAAAAGACGCTTACTCCTTGGAAGGAAAGTTATAACCAACCTAGATAGCATATTGAAAACAGAGACATTACTTTGCCAAAAAAGGTCCTTCTAGTCAAGGCTATGGTTTTTCCAGTGGTCATGTTTGGATGCGAGAGTTGGACTGTGAAGAAGGCTGAGCGCTGAAGAATTGATGCTTTTGAACTGTGGTGTTGGAGAAGACTCTTGAGAGTCCCTTGGACTGCAAGGAGATCCAACCAGTCCATTCTGAAGGAGATCGATCAGCCCTGGGATTTCTTTGGAAGGAATGATGCTAAAGCTGAAACTCCAGTACTTTGGCCACCTCATGTGAAGAGTTGACTCATTGTAAAAGACTCTGATGCTGGGAGGGATTTGGGGCAGGAGGAGAAGGGGATGACAGAGGATGAGATGGCTGGATGGCATCACCGACTCGATGGACATGAGTTTGAGTGAACTCCAGGAGTTGGTGCTGGACAGGGAGGCCTGTCGTGCTGCGATTCATGGGGTCGCAGAGTCGGACACGACTGAGCAACTTAACTGAACTGAAGAGCAATTTAAATTAAATCAATAAAATGTATATTTTAAATTGCATAGGCAATGTACATGCTTTTTATTTTTCTATGAAAAATAAAGGAGATTATCTTATTCAAAGCATACTGCAACAAAGAGTGAAATAAAAACGCTAGAAAATTCTCCCTTTTCATGCAGTGAAATAAACGAAATTTCTACCTGGAAAATGATGATCTCATTAGCATCACTTCATAGATTAATGGCAGTTTTTTGTATGTACCCATTGATAAAAGACTCTTTCTGGCTTTTAATAAAGTACTGTTTGTTCCATAGAGGATTTTATAATCTCCCAATCTGATTCTTTTTAGAGTGGTTCAGTTGTTTTTTCCACTACAGTAATTTCCATTCATTCTCCAAACAATAATAATCTAAAGTACACTCTCGGTAGCACTGTAGACTTAGATTATTAATGGACTTTTAACTGTCCAAGTTTTGTGTTTTTTTTTTAACATAGCGATTTTCAAGAGTTAACTATTTTATTCCTTGACCAGAGAGAAACATTTATGTTATGAACACTTTTATTATAAAAGAATGTAGTACCTCCCAATACCCTGTATAACTTAATGCTATTGGTTGAATATTTTTCCAAACCTTCAGTTCAACTGAAATTATCAGGATCAGCTATTCATCAAGTTTGAGATACTTATTTTTAAAAGCAGAAGCTATTCATATTGTACAAGGCAGACAATATCATTTGTTCTTCAGTTTAAAAATCAGTGAAAAAAAAGTATTTTTCATGTCTTTTTGCCTTCTTTATCTCTCTTTATCTGTTCAGAAGAAAAATTAGTATTGTCATTAGGCACTGTGTACCTAAGGAAAAGTAGAATCCCTTGACAGATGTGCTGCTGCCGGATAAGGGGAGATGATGGACGAAAGTCACTTTACAGAAAGAATTTTCCAAAATAAGCCAGAGGAAGACATCCAGGATCTATTGGATGAGCTGCTGAGAAGATAAGGCCACAGCCCTGTGCCTTAAAGGAATGAGACCTGGGAACAGTAGGCAGTTGGCAACCAGATTTAATGAATTTAATCACCTCCTACTTCAGGAACTCTGAACTCACTGAAAGGACAGTAAAATGGATTTATTCTATTAAAATTTAATTTAATAAAATGTCGGAGGCTTTTGCTGCTTACAGGGAGAAACTCTGTTTAAACATTCATGCATATCAGAGGTGACAATCAGTACAACACTCATCAATCAGGAAGAACATTAGTGACTGCATGAATTCAGAATCCTTGAGGTGCCCTGAATTATACCAGGTACTAATCCTTCAGAGAGTGAATCATGGAGACTCGGGGATCTCTGATATAAAAGGTTAGTGAATATCTGCCAGGTTCAGTGTTTGTTATCAGTGCCTTCTAAATGAATATAAGCCCCATACAGCTTTTGATTTTGTACATACTTATTCCTTCTAATAGATAATGTTCAGGTTCTTTTTGACTAATGTCTATTTCTTCCTATCCTCCTAACCCTGATGCATTTTAAACAGGCGATAGTTCATCTCACTATCAAATTACAGCACTTAGATTACCCTTATGTTTTCCTCTCACTTCATATTTTGAGATTAACTTCCACAATGACACCATTGTCAAGGAATATAAAGTGATCCCCCTGTAGGTTGCATTTTCATCAATGATACCACTTTTTCTCACCATGGAGTTTGCAGATCACCCCCATTCTCCCTCCTGCAAATGGTGATTATTAAACTCACAAGAAATGTTTAATCAACTTACTTCACAGGCCAAAAATTAAATCTTATGTAGAAAGATATATCAGGGAAGGCAATGGCGACCCACTCCAGTACTCTTGCTTGGAAAATCACATGGACAGAGGAGCCTGGTAGGCTGCAGTCCGTGGGATCGCTGAGTCGGACACGACTGAGTGACTTCACTTTCACTTTTCACTTTCATGCATTGGAGAAGGAAATGACAACCCACTCCAGTGTTCTTGCCTAGAGAGTCCCAGGACGGGGGAACCTGGTGGGCTGCCGTCTATGGGGTTGCGCAGAGTCGGACACGACTGAAGCGACTTAGCAGCAGCAGCAGCAGCAGTAGAAAGATACATAATAATCAAAAATCAATATAAACATCTACACTCCCATCATCTTTCCACACTCACCTTCATCTTACCTAGGGGAACATTTTACTTAGAATATTTTTCCTTTCATCTGCTTAATATGTTAATAAAATTAATGAGGACAGTATTTGGGGACAGGGAAGAGAACCAGAATGTGAATACTCATATGTCATAATTCCTCTTACACACATGCATCTTGAATATGATTATATAAACTGACTGAGATACTAAAACTTGAAGGGGCCTTACATGCCACAGATGTTGAATGTGGATTTATGAGAAAAAAGAAAAGAACGGAAAATATTTATGTCTAGGAAGAGCTCTCCATCCACTAGATACCTCTGCCCTTCTCAAGCTATCATGGCTATGTCACACTGTGTAGTCAGCCACAGGTATGGCCAACTATCAGAACTGGAAAAGAAATGTAAATGAACTAAATTCCTTTAGACTTGCAGATGATTTTTGCACACATTCTAGAAATGGTACTATTCTTTCCTCTTTTAACCTAGGATGATAGAGCAAGCACATAGCTAGGAGAAAAAGAGCTTTACTGAATTTAGTCAATAAATGCTTTTCAGTACCTACTATGGGCTGACGCTAAATCACTTGAAATCCCTTTGAGAAATAGGTAAAGAAAGATACACCAGGTACTGGTTAGCCATTAGAGATGCTAGACAGAAAAAGATGATTATAATACAGTATTGATAAGTACCAAGATGGGGATAAGCAGTTGGGCTATTAGCTATCTGAGTAACACAGGAAGACAGCCCATGCAAGGAGAGGGGATAACTTTGGAAGTTTTCTGGAGTTACTGTTGCTGAGCTGAGTGACTACCAGTGAGCTCCTCAAAGGGAAGGTAGAAAGAATGCTCCAGTCAGTGGAGGTTTGAACTGTTGAAAGGAAACAGGCTGTAAAGTTGTAAAGGGCAAAGGAGGATCTGAATCTGAACTCCCTGGTTTAGCACCTATTGGGCCTGGGCAGATGACTTTTTTCTAAGTATCTACCCATTGGCAGCCTTAGAATGAGAGAGTGAAAAAGAGAAAAAACAACAACAACAATGCTTAGCAGCACTTAGGTACTTACACTCAGGAACTCTATACATCTGGAGCAAAAAATATCCAAGTTAGGTAATGATTATTGAGGTAGAAAAGAAAGTTGAACATTAAAGGACTGTCTGCTAGGAATTACTAGTTGTCGCAGGTTGTAATTTACAGAAGCAGATACCAAGCAGAGTATGGGATACAAGATGTTCATAAGGGATCAAAACATATGAAAGAAATGGTGAAATAGGATAAAGCAGAGGAAGAAGTCAAATTGCAAGGCAAGCACAAGAAAGCCCTGGCCAGCCCAGCAGAGAATTTGCAAGTGAGCAGTGCCTTTCAGAGTTACATACATGGGCCAAAATGGCCATGTCTTTATCTCTTTGCCTCACTCAGTTACAAGTGGACTGTCCCAGGAAAGACATGACATCAAACAAGGCAGCTCCCAGCTCCCGTTTGCTAAGACATGAATTCTCTGCATTTGGGCAGCAAGTATTTCCTTGAAGGGGGATCTAGGAGGCACATCTCTGTATCTATTCCAACAGCGTTCCCTAAAAGCATGTCCTCCCCCTGTTCTGGGTGAAAGCAAGATGGCACTTCTCAGACCCTGACAGATGGGCTGTGCACCTGATTATTTGTGGATAATGAAGACCCTACTTGCAAGTCTTCTGTTTCTCTCCTGCACCAAGGAGACTGTATGTTCCATATGGCAGAACCAAAGGGCAGAGGAGCCACCCTCCACCTGCATTGAAGACCAACTACATGGACATGATTCCAAAGAGTTCAACCTTCAGATGTAATACAGTGAGGAATTGTGTGATAAGCTCTTAAGGACGATGGTGACATGATTAGATCTGCCTTTAGAAAGATCAGTTTAGCTACAATATGCAAAATTTTGGAAAATCAATGAGGCAGACAACTCATTATCTACTACTGTTGGAGTGAGACAAACAGGGTAACAAAAGATTTCTAGTCAAAGAAAGAAAGTAAAGCCAGCTAGGGCTAACTATACTACTGATGACAGGTTGGATGAAGGTCAGAAAATGTAGTTTGTGAGGCTGGGGTCTCCTACTGTATTTCCCATAAGATCAGCTTGATAAAACAGTAAGAGCATTTAATGTTAACTAAATGCCTTTGTGCACTAGTCACTCTGCTACTCATTTTGCATGCATTGCCCCCTTAGCCATCACAGTCCTCCTATCTGCTTTGCTGGCAGAAACCCAGCTTTATGAAGGAGCTAATTTTTTTGTGAATCTTTAGGGGCCTTGCCTATCTCCAGGGCTAGATGTTAATCAGTCTATGCCAGTCACGATAATTTCATTTCCCTTATCATGTCTCAGAGAAACAAGACAAAGAGGAAAGTCTAGTGAGAGGCTTCTGGGATTGTTTTTCTCATAACTAACAAAAGGGAAATAAAATAGAGATTCACTTGTTCCTACCTTTGCCATTGCCATGTGATGTCTCTATGTTGGGAGCTATTTGTATTCTCTCTGGGCTGAAAGAGGGAAAGTCTAGAGATTCCCAGAGAGAGTGACCAGGAACCCTCACACCATGGAGCCTAGAAGGTAACCAACTCTGATAGAGCCGACCTTGGGACTTCCAATTATGCAATACCGCACATTCACATTATTCTCTTTGTTTAAGCCACTTTTAGTTTCTTCAGTGATTTCCACCTAAAGGATCCTAACTGATACACCTGTTTTAGTGTTAACAATGTTTGGTGGAGGTAGGAGAAGGAGCAAGGGAATGACCCAAGTTCCCGAAACCTACCAGAAAGAATAGGAAATCGTTTCACAATTTTGGTAGTCACCCCAGTGGAAGGACTAAAAGTTTAAATGCAAGTATTTGAGAAAATAATTTGCTTTTTTCACTCTCTTTTTTCCTGAGACTTGAGCTCAGGCTTTTACAACCTCATGTTTACTTCTCATATGTAAGTCACCCTTTGTTTCATGGGATTTTAAAGTCACTTCATGCTCTGGCCCTTAAATATTTCACTGGCTCCATTCACCACACCATGTGAAGAGTTGTCCTTAGCTCCAAATGTAACTGGTCAAGAACTGACTACAGAAATTCAGTCTTTCACTAGTGACTGGTGTGCAATTCTGTAACACCCAATAGTCATGCTCTGTAGATCACAGGACTGGGAATGGCGGTTTCTGTGGCTGCAGATTTTTGAAGGACTATGTTCTTTTGAACAGAAGACCCTGCAACCAGATTTTCATATTCTGTCTTTTGTTTCCACAGTCTCATCTGCTGTTCAGTCTCATCTGTTTTTCCATCAGGATAAAATTTTTTATTTGTTTTTTTCCTTCAATAAATACAACAAATAGTATAACCTTTAGAAAATTCATTCTTATTTTCACTTTATAGGATATAAGGCAAGATATCCCTGAAGAATATATAGAACTGGGAAAATTATGTGTTCCAAACCAGAAAATAAATCAAAGAATATTAATCAAATCTTAACTTGAGTCTGATCTTATTTTGCTGATTTTCTTTTGGTTCTACATTAAGCACAAAGAGAGCAATACATTCTTTTAGCATGATGTTATGTATCCCAAAATGAAATACTGTATTAATTATATATTAAATTCTTCTACTTGGGGTTTACATCCCATGGCTTCTTAAAGACTTTCCTCAAACACTCCCTCTCCTGCATCAATAATTTCTCATTTCTTGGTGGAATATTACCACCAGCATATAACTAAGCACTAATATTGGGTTTTTACAAACTAATCAAATAAAATCTCCCATGACCTTGATCTAAATTATCTTCCTACCACTGTTCCATTCCTTCTCAATTCATTGTAAATTTTTTTGATAAAGAGCCATGTCATAAGATCTTTCATATCCAATTCAATCAAGTTTTCATCCCTTCTATTCCAGAGGAAAAACCTTGTCAGGGTCACAAAAACAAATATCCGGTGGTTACAGTTCATTATTTAACCAGATCTTTCCACTGCTTTCTACATAGCTGGTCACCTTCCTTACTAAAACTTTCTCATCTCTTAACGTCTAGGACCCTATGTGCTTGTAACTGAGCGTCTGAACTATTAGCTGTTTCATCTCTTCTTTGCTGCTTCCTCTTCTCTTCAACTACTAGATGCCCAGGACATCTAGTAGTTTACATAGTTGTTTACTATGACTTCCACATCTGTACCTCAATATCCAAATATGTCTTACAACTCCAGAATCATATATCCAACATCCACTGAATATTTGTCCACAGGCATTTTAAAAAGCATCTTAAAATTAACACAGTCAAGATAGAACTCTTGATTCTCCATAGAACTCAACTACCAAACTAGCTGTTTTCTCAGATTAACTTTTTTGAATAAATAACTCCATCCAATTTAAGCCAAATTTTCAGGGAGTTTCATTATTGCTCATTATCCATCAGAATCCTCACTGTCAAATGTACATATATAAATTATCAAGATATCATGTACAATTTGCCTTCAAAATATATCCTAAATCTGTTTTGTTTTCATTTCTATTATGTAAACCATCATTGTTCAGATTATTCACAGTGCTCTAGCTAATCTCTCTACTTCCATTCTTCTTTCTACACAATAGCTTTTTGTTTTTGTTTTGTTTTTACTCATTAAATTTACTGAAATGTGATCTACATTCGATAAAAAAGCACATATTTTAAGTTTACAATTTGGTGAGTTTGTCAAATGTATACACCCATATGTTCATCAACCCTATCAAGATACGGAATATTTCCATGATAATCCCCTGCCAGTCTTCCTTGTTTGCATTTTATCCACCCTCACCTCTGGCTTAGGCAATAACTGACATGCTACTACTACGGATTAGGTTTACCTATTCTGTGATAGTATACACATGGGTTCATATAGAGTGTGTTCTTTTGTGCCCTAGGTAGCTCAGCATATTTTTTGATATTTGTAAATGCTGGGTGCCTAGTAGTTTCAATTTATTGTTTGGATATACCACAACTATTTTAAGAAAACATCAAACAAAATTTTTGTGATCTTAAAGGATAAAACTACTAAATAGGCTATAATTAAAAACACCATCACATGAACTGCCCAAAATTAATACAACTTAAGAGCCCAGGGAGATGATGCTAGGGAATATACCAAACAAACCATTCATTCTAAAAATCACATAATCAAAAGGCTGTATACTTCTGAGCCCATTCTTCAATATGGAAGTACTAAGATAGAGTAATTAAACATAATTAATAGATACATAGTGAATTTGAGGGGAAAGAGATTGTTTTTCAGGATAATCACATATAAGTAACAAGCTAAAAATGGCATAAAATTCCTTGAAATTTCTTACATAACATTACAAAGTATCTGAGGGATCCTTACTGGAGAAAATATGCCCTACCAGTTAAGGAATGGAAAGTTAGTCATAGGGCATTTCCAACTAATGTAGTCAATACTACTGTAGTATTAAGCAGACAGAAAGTCCTGCTTTCCAAATGAAATTGCTCCTATTATCTTTAATAAATGATGTGTGTACTTCAAAGTCTGGATAACCATAAAGGAGTCATCCCCGTAACATGCTTCCATTTAACGTGAAATCAGATGAAAGGTGTCCCAAACAACTGCTTGGTATCATTTTTTCAGTGAAGCATTAATCAATTTTATGCTCCACTTGTTGAATGTGCTCTTTGAAAACACTTTGTATTGTTGGGTGAATTATTCTATAAATTTCAATATGACTGTTGATTGATAATTTATTCAAGTCTTTTATATCCTTGTAATTTTCTGCAGAAATTTCAACCATAATTATGGATTTGCCTAATTTTGTTTATAGACTTTTTCAATTTTTGCTTCATAAGTTTATGAATCTCTATTATTAGAGCTTCAGAATTATTATATTTTCATGTTGAGCTCACACTTTTTTTTATGAAATGCTCCTTTTCATCTTTATTAATACTCCTAGGTTTGAGGACTTTGCTGTACATTTTTCCATCCTTCTCTCAGACAATCTGCAACTTCATATTTAAAATTTATTTTCTCTAGACAATATACAATTGGATTTAGTTTTACAATGCAGTGTAATATCCTTTGCCATTTATTTGAAAAGTTTAGCACATTTATAATTAATCTAATAATTTATATGGTTGTTTTAAAGTATGATCTGGCTATTTGTTTTCAATTTATCCCATATATATATATATTTTTTTTTTTTTTAGTTTTATGGTTTTAACACAAATATAATGTGCACACAAGCTATCTATTCATTTTCTTTGCTGTGCAGACTGGCATTGGGATTGGTGACTCTGATGGCCAGCCAGGCTGCTCTTTCCACAATGGCTCTGAGTTTCTTGGAGGAGACAATGTGAGCAATCACAGCACAGTAATGTGTGTTGCACATCAGCAGTGTTTCAAGTTCCTTGACGCTGTGGATGAGGAACTGCCAGAAGCCCCTGGGCAGCACATGCTTTGTCTTCTTGTTTCTCCAATAACCAATGCTGGGCATCAAGATCTGGCCCCTGAATCTTCTGCCTTACTGCTGATTCCACGGGGTTTCTACCAATTCCATTTAATTCTGACATAATCGGTCTGACTGGCACTGAATGGACTTCTTGCTCCTCTTTGTGGTAATCTTTGACTTCATGAGAGGTCTGAGGGTGACCATGATGCCAAAGAAATGACTACCACCTCCACAGGCAGCACCAACGAAAAGAGTGTGCCATACTTTTTGTTATTTGTCCCTGAATTCTGACTATTTAAATATTTTCATTATTCTTTCTCTACCATGGTCATATCTTACTAGCTTAGCTATAATTTTTAAGTTTATACAGTAGAAGCTCTAGGATTTGCAATATGCGTCTTATCAGTCTTTCTTCAAGTAATATTATGTCTCTTCAGTATAAAAGGAATATTACTATTATTCCCACATCTACTTTTTACTTTTATTGTGAAACAATCTACATCTACCTATGTCATAAGCCCCACAATTTTTTTTTTTAATTTAAACAATAACATATTTTAAAGAAATGGAAGTTCTGGGATTTGTGTTGGTACTATCTTAGCTCACATTTCCTGAACATGTGAATTTTTAACAGAAAAGTTGCTAGACAGTGTTCTTGGGAAGTTCACCTGTAAGAATGTGAGAAAGGCAAGATATGGTACAAAGAGAAGCTGAATCACAATGTACAGTTTACCTTTGAACAATGAGAGAGTTGTTGAACAACCCTCCACACAGTTGAAAATCTGAGTCTAACTTATAAATGGCCCTCACTCTGTGTGGTTCCTTCTTATATACTGTTCTGCATCCATAGATTCAACAACCTGAATACTATAGTATTTATGACTGAAACGTATTCAAATAGAAGTATGTGCGTGCTTCAGTCGTGTCTCTTTGTGACCCTATGGACTGTAGCTCACCAGGCTCTTCTGTCCGTGGGATTTCCCAGGCAACAATACTAGAGTGGGTCGCCATTTTCTCCTCCAAGGGATCTTCCCGACCCAGGGGCTGAACCTGCATCTCTTGCATTGGCAAGCATATTCTCTACCACTGAACTATCTGGGAAGCCCAATGTATGTGTATAGAGAGTGACAATCGCTCAGTCGTGTCTGACTCTTTGCAAGCCCATGGACTATAGCCCGCCAGGCTCCTCTGTCCATGGAATTCTCCAGGCAAAAATATTGGAGTGCGTTGCCCTTTTCTTCTCCGGAGGGTCTTCCTGACCCAGGGATTGAACCCAGGTCTCCTGCATTTCTGGCAGACTTTTTACAGTCTGAGCCACCAGGGCATTTGTATATCTATAACTTCTCTTTATACCATGAATTTCTAAAAAGCAGGAACCATCTCATTTCCTTTTGATCTTTAGTGACTAGTTAAGGGACAGTTATCAGGTTATGTTTAAGACTTATTTTCTGACTTTGATAAATCCGTGTTACTCATACGTCACCCTTAATATAAAATGACAAAGCTAGGTTTCTAATCTTGTTTTTTATATGCTGGTAGCTTGCCAGTATCAAGATTCTGGTAGTGATGAATTAGTCATGTTAAGTGGCAATCCTATTTTACACTCATAGAACACTATACTTGAACGTTATAGCATGTTTCACAAATGTAATGAATTGGATATATATTTAGCTCTTTACTATTTTTTGCTCTTGTTCTACAAGGATAGAGTCTACGTATGTTCTATTGATGACTACAAATCTTATACCTAGTACAAAGCCTTGCCTTAAGAAGACACTCAATTTTTTAAGAAAGTATACATATGAAAATGTTGCATTTGCAGATCTATAAAACACTGTTATAGAAAAAAATACAACACTTCATATATTCATCACAGAAGATAAATTTTTGGTAGATTACTTTTGGTATTAACTGCCAATTAAAGAAAAAATTAGTGATTTACATTGAAGTAGTCAGAGAAGGCGATGGCAACCCACTCCAGTGTTCTTGCCTGGAGAATCCCAGGGACGGGGGAGCCTGGTGGCTGCCGTCTATGGGGTCACACAGAGTTGGACATGACTGAAGTGACTTAGCATAGCATAGCATAGCACTTTAAAAAGAAAGAACCAGGCTTCTCTGAGAAAAAAGCATGTAGATTTTGAGGCTAAGATTCTGAGCTAAAAGAACAGTCTTTGTGAGGACTAGGTGTAGTTACTGACCAGTTATTAAAATTTCTAAATATTCCAAATATTTAAAGTCCTGAATTTAGTCCCAAACAAGCACATACTTAGAAAACATATAGATCCCAAGGAAATAAATGTGCTTATGATAAACACAGTTATTTTCTGAAACAAATACCAACACTATCCAAACAGAAGAAAAAAGGCAAAGCTCTGTGGAGGATTTTCAAGGTAATACATTTGGTAAAAGGAAAACAAGAGTTGCTTACTAACTTAGCAAATGATAAGAGTACTAAAATGTTAGTGGATAAGAAAGTGGTAAGGATTATTACATGTATTAATATGCTATGTTAAATGTGTTATATTTACTTTTTTTCAGAAATGCAAAAGAAAATTTTTAAATGAATTCATTTCAGACTTAGTCAATTTTCTTGTTGTTAATCATGAAAATCAGCTGAGCTCAGAATTGTCCATTCATCCCATCTCCGTTCATTCCTCGATTGAGTCTCTCCTTCAGTTGACAACGAATGAAGCTATGTAATACTGGTTCCTACTAAGAGTATATTTGATGGAGGAAACCGGGTCTTATAAACTAAAATCAATGTTTGGCTTACATTATGATAGGAACTCAAACCTCCATTAGTCAAAGGACAGTTATAAATACAGCGAACCCATCAGGGCCTCTGATAATTGATGATTCAATATGCTGAAATAAATAGGGATGACTCACATTCCAGTAAATCATCATTACTGTGAGCAAACCAGGCTGTAACCTTTCAGTCTTCTTAGAAGAAATTGCTTATTGATCATAAACAAAAATCACAGAATTTGATATAAACATAATGAAATGAGGAGGGAAGTATTCTTCATGTTAAAGGCAGTTGACACTGCCATGGACCTTCTTTCAAAGTAATTCATATCTACTTTAATGGGATTCTCTCCCACAAGAAACATTTTCCAAATCCTGAAATTTACTGTGTTCATTCCCTTAGATGTGTGGCAGGATTTATTTTCTAGAATAATGGCTTTAGGCCCATAGAGCCTTCTTCCATTTCGGACTTATAACCTCCTTGTTCTTATTTCTTTCTTAGCTTATGATTAAATGGAATAGCACATATAAATCTCCACAATTAATCATTAATTTCTTTTAGGCATTTTCCCTGTGCAGCTTCAAAGTAATTTTCAGACATGTAATATTAAGTATAACCATTTGCCTTTCAAAAATACTAAGAAAAATATGTCCATTGCTCTATCTTCAAACATCTAGATTACAGTTTTTTCTCCATGAAATTTCTTTTTACATTAGAATTTCATATCAAGTAACAATAGATGTTTTAATACTAAAACAAAGAGTTGAAAAAAAGGTTTTATAAAAACTACATTTTAATAATGACTATGCATGGTTCAGTATAGGCTGAGATATGAATGGAAGTCTCCCTTTACTATCTTAAAATACAAAAATTATGAATAAAATAAAAATGCTTCATAGGAAAAGATAATTAGCTTGTTAATGAATTGCCTTCTATATAAGGTTTAATTACAAACTACATCAACTTAAAAAATAATTTATATTTTAGGCAGAAATATATCCTATGAATATGTAATGTGAGCTCAAGTTTTTGTGTTAAATTGTAGAAATATTATCATTTGTAGAAATGAATATCATTTGTTAACATAGAAATGTAGAAGTATTTGTTAATAAATATTAACACTGTAAGGAGGACATCTGTTTAAACTTATAAATTCTAAAAATCGGTCAACAATCATTATTTTTAAAATCTTGAACAAGAAACATATTATTATAATTAGCTTTTTTTTTTGCCATGATATATAGTAGATTTGATTTAGCCTTAAGTATAACTGTAGAATAAATATAATACTTGAAGATTTAAATATAGTATTATAAAATATAATTAGAAATAGTATAGGGAATATTTGATGAGCATGAAATAAACACAATTACCCTTATAAACCAATCAGGAAAAAGGATAGAAAGATAAAATTATCAAAATTCAGAATGTAAGAAGAATATTTTTTATAGATTCTTTGGACTTAAACTAAGAGACTATTAGGATCAACTTTATACCAGTAAACTAGATTACACAGATAAAATGGAAAAATTCTGTAGAAAACCTACTTACCAAAAATGACATAAGTTGATACAGAAGCTTTTAGTATCATTGTAAATACTACAGAACATGAATTAATTAAAGAAATCTTTCCACAAAACTCATAGCAGTCCACTGGTGAATTCTATCAAACTTGCAAAAAACAAATACTACAATTTCATACAAAAAACATGTTTAAAGATTGTAGAGGAAGAAACACTTCACAATTTATGTGGACATCATAACCCTATACAAAAGTTTGATAAATACATTTCAAGAAAAATTATACATATTGAAAAAAAATCTAAGATGCATATTGAGCTCTAAATTTAAAAAGAAAGTATGTCATGACCAAACTGGGTTTATTTCTAGAATTCAAATTTGGTTTAACATTTTAATATAATATAATACCAGATACTAATGGAAAGAAGAAGAAAATTTACATTTATCTCAATAGTCACAAAAAAACCCTCTCAACTCACATTCATGATGAAAAAGAGAACTAAAAAATAATTCATTCACTCTGCAAAAACTTATTTAAAAATGCAGCTAAGACCATATATTATGGTGAAGTATTGAATTTTCCCTCCTAAAGATCAGTAACACTACATACATGTCACATATACTGTGGGTTCTATGCAATGTAATTAGATGATAAAAAATAAATAAAAGATCAGAAAGGAAGAAAGAAAACTGTCTCCATATTTGAAAATGACATAACTGCCATTTAATTCTGAGCAGATAATTCTTCTAATTTCCAAATCAATTACTTCAACTAATAAGTAAGATAGAAAGATTTCCAGGTATAGTCATTATTTTAAAAAATCAATTATATTTTTATAAAGTTGCAAAAAACTGGAAAAATTTTGAGTTGTATTAACAACATTGTCATATAATACACTTGGATAAATTTCTTTCAAAAATATAAACACTTGTCACTGAACATACTACTTAGACAAAAAGAAAAGTAGAGATGTATCTTTTTTATGTATTAGAAGGCTCACTATTCCAATCCCAAAGAAAGGCAATGCCAAAGAATGCTCAAACTACCGCACAATTGCACTCATCTCACACGCGAGTAAAGTAATGCTCAAAATTCTCCAAGCCAGGCTTCAGCAATAAGTGAACCATGAACTTCCTGATGTTCAAGCTGGTGTTAGAAAAGGCAGAGGAACCAGACATCAAATTGCCAACATCCACTGGATCATGGAAAAAGCAAGAGAGTTCCAGAAGAACATCTATTTCTGCTTTATTGACTATGCCAAAGCCTTTGACTGTGTGGATCACAAACAACTGTGGAAAATTCTTCAAGAAATGGGAATACCAGGCAACCTGAACTGCCTTTTGAGAAATCTATATGCAGGTCAGGAAGCAACAGTTAGAACTGGACATGGAACAACAGATTGGTTCCAAATAGGAAAAGGAGTACGTCAAGGCTGTATATTGTCACCCTGCTTATTTAACTTATATGCAGAGTACATCATGAGAAACATTGGGCTGGATGAAGCACAAGCTGGAATCAAGATTGCTGGGAAAAATATCAATAATCTCAGATATGCAGATGACACTACCCTTATGGCAGAAAGTGAAGAGGAACTCAAAAGCCTCTTGATGAAAGTGAAAAAGGAGAGTGAAAAAGTTGGCTTAAAGCTCAACATTCAGAAAACGAAGATCATGGCATCTGGTCCCATCACTTCATGGCAAATAGATGGGGAAACAGTGGAAACAGTGTCAGACTTTATTTTTCTGGGCTCCAAAATCACTGCAGATGGTGACTGCAGCCATGAAATTAAAAGACCCTTACTCCTTGGAAGGAAAGTTATGACCAACCTAGATAGCATATTCA
>NW_011494807.1:975870-983535 GCF_000754665.1 Bison bison bison | reverse complement strand
TCTGGGCTCCAAAATCACTGCAGATGGTGACTGCAGCCATGAAATTAAAAGACCCTTACTCCTTGGAAGGAAAGTTATGACCAACCTAGATAGCATATTCAAAAGCAGAGACATTACTTTGCCAACAAAGGTCCGTGTAGTCAAGGCTATGGTTTTTCCAGTGGTCATGTATGGATGTGAGAGTTGGACTGTGCAGAAAGCTGAGTGCCAAAAAATTGATGCTTTTGAACTGTGGTGTTGGAGAAGACTCCTGAGAGTCCCTTGGACTGCAAGGAGATCCAACCAGTCCATTCTAAAGGAGATCAGTCCTGGGTGTTCTTTGGAAGGAGTGATGCTAAAGCTGAAACTCCAGTATTTTGGCCACCTCATGCGAAGAGTTGATTCATTGGAAAAGACTCTGATGCTAGGAGGGATTGGGGGCAGGAGGAGAAGGGGACAACAGAGGATGAGAAGGCTGGATGGCATCACTGACTCGATGGACGTGAGTTTGAGTGAACTCCAGGAGTTTGTGATGGACAGGGAGGCCTGGTGTGCTGCAATTCATGGGTTCGCAAAGAGTTGGACACAATTGAGCGACTGAACTGAACTGATAGTTAAAAACACAAATCATGCCAAAATGCAATACAAATCCAATCAATAATCCTAGCTGTTCTGTAAAACTTGACAAGCTAATTCTATTTTTTTTAACTGTTTTCTTCAATAATTTTATTTTTATTTATTTTTAATATGTTTATTTATTTTAACTGGAGGCTAATTACTTTAGAATATTGTATTGGTTTCACCATACATTGACATGAATCTGCCACAGGTGTACATGTGTTCCCCATCCTGAAGCCCTCTCCCACCTCCCTCCCCATCCCATCCCTCTGGTCATCCAAGTACACCAGCCCCAAAGATCCTGTATTATGCATTGAACCTGGACTGATGATTCATTTCACATATGATAATATACATGTTTTAATGCCATTCTCCCAAATCATCCCACCCTCGCCCTCTCGCACAGAGTCCGAAAGACTGTTCTATACATTTGTGTCTCTTTTGCTGTCTCGTATACAGGGTTATCGTTACCATCTTTCTAAATTCCATACATATGCGTTAGAATACTGTATTGGTGTTTTGTTTTTTTTTTTTTCTGGCTTACTTCACTCTGTATAATAGGCTCCAGTTTTATCCACCTATTTAGAACTGATTCAAATACATTCTTTTTAATGGCTGAGTAATACTCCACTGTGTATATGTACCACAGCTTTCTTATCTATTTATCTGCTGATGGACATCTAGGTTGTTTCCATGTCCTGGCTATTATAAACAGTGCTGCAATGAACATTGGGGTACACGTGTCTCTTTCAATTCTTGTTTCCTTGGTGTATATGCTCAGCAGTGGGATTGCTGGGTTGTATGGCAGTTCTATTTCCAGTTTTTTAAGGAATCTCCACACTGTTCTCCATAGTGGCTGTACTAGTTTGCATTCCCACCAACAGTGTAAGAGGGTTGGTTCCCTTTTCTCCACACCCTCTCCAGCATTTATTGCTTGTAGACTTTTGGATAGCAGCCATTCTGACTGGTGTGAAATGGTACCTCATTGTGGTTTTGATTTGCAATGAGTGATGTTCAGCATCTTTTCATGTGTTTGTTAGCCATCTGTTTGTCTTCTTTGGAGAAATGTCTGTTTAGTTCTTTGGCGTATTTTTTGGTTGGGTCAGAGAGGAAGAAAGAAAAACGAATTAAAAGAAATGAGGACAATCTCAGAGACTTCTGGGACAATGTTAAATGCCCCAACATTCAAATCATAGGAGTCCCAGAAGAAGAAGACAAAAAGAAAGACCATGAGAAAATACTTGAGGAGATAATAGTTGAAAACTTCCCTAAAATGGGGGAGGAAATAGTCACCCAAGTCCAAGAAACCCAGAGAGTCCCAAACAGGATAAACACAAGGAGAAACACCCCAAGACACATACTAATCAGATTAACAAAGATCAAACACAAAGAACAAATATTAAAAGCAGCAAGGGAAAGACAACAAATAACACAAAAGGGGATTCCCATAAGGATAACAGCTGATCTTTCAATAGAAAATCTTCAGGCCAGGAGGGAATGGCAGGACATACTTAAAGTGATGAAAGAAAAAAACCTACAGCCCAGATTACTGTACCCAGCAAGGATCTCATTCAAATATGAAGGAGAAATCAAAAGTTTTACAGAGAAGTAAAAGCTGAGAGAATTCAGCACCACCAAACCAGCTCTCCAACAAATACTAAAGGATCTTCTCTAGACAGGAAGCACAACAAAGGTGTATAAACTCGAACCCAAAACAACAAAGTAAATGGCAACAGGATCATACTTATCAATAATTGCCTTAGATGTAAATGGGTTGAATGCCCCCACCAAAAGACTGGCTGAATGGATACAAAAACAAGACCCTTATGTCTACAAGAGACCCACCTCGAAACAAGGTACACATACAGACTGAAAGTGAAGGGCTGGAAAAAGATACTCCACGCAAATAGAGACCAAAAGAAAGCAGGAGTAGAAATACTCATATCAGATAAAATAGACTTTAAAACAAAGGCTGTGAAGAGAGACAAACAAGGACACTACATAATGATCAAAGGATCAATCCAAAAAGAAGATATAACAATTATAAATATATATGCACCCAACATAGGAGCACTGCAATATGTAAGACAAATGCTAACAAGTATGAAAGGGGAAATTAGCAATAACACAATAATTGTGGGAGACTTTAATACTCCACTCACACCTATGGATAGATCAACTAAACAGAAAATTTACAAGGAAACATAAATTTTAAATGATACAATAGACCAGTTAATCCTAATGGATATCTATAGGACATTTCACCCCAAAACAATGAATTTCACCTTTTTCTCAAGCACACACGGAACCTTCTCCAGGATAGATCACATCCTGGGCCATAAATCTAGCCTTGGTAAATTCAAAAAAACTGAAATCATTCCAAGCACATTTTCTGACCACATACTACATTTTCTGACCACAATGCAGTAATATTAGATCTCAATTACAGGAGGAAAACTATTAAAAATCCCAACATATGGAGGCTGAACAACATGCTGCTAATTCTAAAATTTAAATGAAAACATGAAGGGCTTACAATGACCTAAACAATTTTGGAAAAGAAAATAAAGGGCAAAGTTAGAGGACTAATGACATGGATTTAAAGTTTAGTGTAGCACTATAATAATCAAGACAAAGGCATTGGCCTAAAGAGAGGCAAATAGATCGATGGAACAGAAAAATGACCAGAAATGGACCTATATTTAAAATTCCAATTGAATAAAAGTAATTTAGCAGTGTGTGGACGCAAAATCTTTAAAACAAACGATGCTGAAGCAACTAGATATCAGTATTTGGGGAGAGTCGACAAAGATCTTGACTCAACTCACATCAAATTCAGAAACATAAATTTAAGGTGTACTACAGGCACTTTCCAGACAGTCTAGTGATTAAGACTTCGCCTTCAAATGCAGCCGGTGGGGAGGTTTGACGTCTGGTCAGGGAGCTAAGATCCACATGACCTGAGGCTTAAAGTTCAAAATATAAAAAATAGAAACAAAGGTTTCCCTGGCAGCTAAGTGGTAAAGAATCTTCCTGCGAATGCAGGAGACACAGGTTCAATCCCTATTTCCAGAAAATCACACATGTCACAGAGCAATTCAGCCAGTGTGCCATAACTACTCAGCCTGCACTCGAGAGCCTGTGGTCTGTGACAACAGAAGCCACTGCAATGAGAAGCCCCCACACTGGAACTGGTGAGTAGCCCCAGCTTGCCCCAACTGGAGAAAAGCCTAAGCAGCAACAAAGACCCAGCACAACCAAAACTAAACAATTAAAAAAAAGTAAAACAAAAAAAATATTGTAACACATTCAATACAAACTAAAAACAATTCACATCAAAAAGAGATGTACTACAGTTCTTAACATAAAAGCTAAAATTATAATGTCCTAGATGAAATGATGTGGAAATATATTTATGACATGAGAGTAGGTAAATATATCTTTAATAGGACACAGGAAAAGAATAATTTGAAAAGGAAGAGAATAAACTAACCATCAAATTTCTTAAAAAGCTGTTAATCATAGGATACTATACCAATTGAAGTAACAACCGCAGATGAGGAAAAAACATGGCAAACATATATCTGATAAAACTGTGATATCCAAAATGCATAAAATAATTCTACAATGTGATGTTTAAAGCAAATAATCCAACAAAAAGCAGGAAAACTACTATAGATACTTTACAAGGGAAGGTATATGAATGCTAAATAATCCTATGAAAAAATGTTCAATTCTTTAAATCATAGAAATTTAAATTAAATATACTACACACCCACTAAAATGGTAATTCAGTTCAGTTGCTCAGTCGTGTCCAATTCTTTGCAACCCCATGAACTGCAGCACACCAGGTCTCCCTGTACATCACCAACTCCCAGAGTTCACCCAAACTCATGTCCATTGAGTCAGTGATGCCATCCAACCATCTCATCCTCTGTCGTCCCCTTCTCCTCCTGCCCTCAGTCTTTCCCAGCATCAGGAACTTTTCAAATGAGTCAGCTCTTCACATCAGGTGGCCAAAGTATTGGAGTTTCAGCTTCAACATCAGTCCTTCCAATGAACACCCAGGACTGAGCTCCTTTAGGATGGACTGGTTGGATCTCCTTGCAGTCCAAGGGACTAAGGCTAACTTTATTTAAAAATTTTTAAAGGACCAACAACTAAAGAATTGTCAAGAATGAGAAGTACACAAACTCTCACACATTTGTGGTGAAAGTAAAATAATTTTAAAAATCTTTGAAAAACTGCAGTTTCTTTAAAAGTTAAACATATACCTACTTTATGACTCAGAAATTCTAATCCTATATATTTATCCAAAAGAAATGAAGATGTATGTTTACAAAAAAACAAAAAACTTGTACAAAATATGCATAGAAATGTCCATAGCCAAAACCTAATAAAAACAACCCAAATGACCATCAACAGAAAAATACATGAACCAATTGACTGTGGTGTGATTATATTATGGAATACTGTCCAGCAACAAAAATGAACAAATTACTTACACATAAAACAACATGATTATATAAGCAATCTCAAAGACATGTTGAGGAAAAGATGTTGAATACAGAAGAGTATATTCTTGATTCTATTTATATATAAACTAAGAAGACTCAAAACAAATCTATAGTGAAAAAAGTCAGAGAAGTGAGTGGATATTGAGTCTCAGGGACTTGAAAATTTCTGAAATGATGGAAATGTCATGTATCTTGACAAGGTTGTACATTCATCAAACTCACCAAATTATTAATAAACACTAAGATTTGTGCATTTTCTATGATTGATGAACCTATAATGACACATCACAATCACCCAAAGTTCATCAGAGTTCACTCATGTAGATTCTATGGGTTTGGACAAATGTATAATTACATGCATCCATCATTAAAGTACATTAAAATACAGAGCATTTTTTACTGCTCGAAAAATTTCCTGTGTTCCATGTAGTCATCTCTACTTCAAATCCTTAACAACCACAAATCCTTTTACTATCTCTATGGCTGTGCCTTTTTTTTTTTTTAATATAAGGAGTAATAGAAAATTTTGTGCTTGTGGGAATTATTAAACAAATAAGAAAAACAAAATAATGATATAAGGCAGAGTTGGAGACAGCTCCTGGAGTGATATCCTTAAGCAGATAAGGCAAGATGTACTCTAGCTCACAAGTAGAAGAATTTCCTTTGGCCATAAATAAGTACTCGTGGATCATCTGTGATAACAGATGGAAAGGCACACTATGCAGCTATAGATACCTGTAGATGGTAAGACTAGGAGTGGGAGTCTGTGGAAGTTTTCTCCTGACAGCTTCAGTCGGCCCAGTGGAGTAGTAATCAAAGTCAACCTCTGAGAATGAGTTGAGAGGACACGTACTAATGATATGAAGAGAAAGGAGAATATATGAGTGGAAGAGTGAAAGAGTTTGAAAGCATTAAAGGCTTATTTGCTCTTCTTGTTCATGAATTTATAGTGGAATGAAGGTGTGTAGTTTTCTTTTCTTTCCAATCATATCCAATTTCACTCTGTGTGTGTGTGTGTGTAAACTTGAACAGTTAGATTTAGTCACAGATGTAGTAATGCCCAGGATTTCCCAGGTGGCTCAGCAGCCAAGAACCCACCTGCCAATGCAGAAGATGTAGGAGACACAGTTTCAATTTCTGGAAAAGATCTCCTGGAGTAGGAAATGGCAACCAGCTCCAGTATTCTTGCCTGGAAAATTTCATGGACAGAGGAGCCTGGCAGGCTACAGTCCATGGGGTCACAAAGAGTCAGACATGACTGAGCAACTAACACTTTCACTTTTCATATTTTTAGCTAATATATATTAAGCATTTATTAGATGCCAAGCAATGTAAATGTTTTATAAGTGTGTATATATATATATATATATGTTTTAACTCAATTAATTCAAACATTATGAAGTACATGTGATTTTCATCCTTATTTTACAAATGACAAAACTGAAAGACAAGGTTAAATAATCTTAGCTAAGATCACAACACTAGTAAGTGTTTATATTTAGGATTTCATGCCAGAGAATCTGGCTCTGTAGACCTTGTATTTATCTATAAGCTAATAAATGACAGTAATGACAAATAGTAATTTTTCATTTGTGTATGTGTGGTCTGTCTTAATAGAGTCTCATTTTCATAAATTAAATGTTGACCTAAAATAAATGAAAAAAAAAAAAACACAAAAAATTTAACTGAAAAAGAAAAAGATGCTCACTTAGGGAATTTCTACAACAGTGCACAGAATGAGACAATTATGTTGTTCTACTTTAATTCTCAGTCTTTAACTGAACACCTGGATTTATCACTTTACATTTTTGAGGATGAAAATGATGTATTTAATGAATTCAGTTAATTCCTCTTGACAGATTTTAACTATTGAACAATTTTAAAAAACATTCATTTTTTACCTGTTAATTACAGCTATTAGGCAGAACAGAAATACTTACCACTCCAGAAACACAATTAAGGAATATTTTTGACAACAATAATGCTCCCAAGCCCATTCCAAAGGTTCCAGAAAAACATCTATTTCTGCTTTTTGACTATGTCAAAGCCTTTGAATGTGTGGATCACAATAAACTGGGGAAAATTCTGAAAGAGATGGGAATACCAGACCACCTGACCTGTCTCGTGAGAAACCTATATGCAGGTCAGGAAGCAACAGTTAGAACTGGACATGGAACAACAGACTGGTTCCAAATAGGAAAAGGAGTACGTCAAGGCTGTATACTGTCACCCTGCTTATTTAACTTATATGCAGAGTACATCATGAGAAACGCTGGGCTGGAAGAAGCACAAGCTGGAATCAAGATTGCCGGGAGAAATATCAGTAACAACAGACATGAAGATGATACCACCCTTATGGCAGAAAGTGAAGAGGAACTAAAAAGCTTCTTGATGAAAATGAAAGTGGAGAGTGAAAACGTTGGCTTAAAGCTCAACATTCAGAAAACGAAGATCATGGCATCCGGTCCCATCACTTCATGGGAAATAGATGGCGAAACAGTGGAAACAGTGGCTGACTTTATTTTCCTGGGCTCCAAAATCACTGCATATG
>NW_011494807.1:962231-975770 GCF_000754665.1 Bison bison bison | reverse complement strand
AAAGCAGAGACATTACTTTGCCAACAAAGGTCTGTCTAGTCAAGGCTATGGTTTTTCCAGTGGTCATGTATGGATGTGAGAGTTGAACTGTGAAGAAAGCTGAGCACTGAAGAATTGATGCTTTTGAACTGTGGTGTTGGAGAAGACTCTTGAGAGTCTCTTGGACTGCAAGGAGATCCAACCAGTCCATCTTAAAGGAGATCAGTCCTGGGTGTTCATTGGAAGGACTGATGTTGAAGCTGAAACTCAAATACTTTGGCCACCTGATGTGAAGAGCTGACTCATTTGAAAAGACCCTGATGCTGGGAAAGACTGAGGGCATGAGGAGAAGGGGAAAACAGAGGATGAGATGGCTGGATGGCATCACCGACTCAATGGTCGTGGGTTTGGGTGAACTCTGGGAGTTAGCAATGAACAGGGAGGACTGGCATGCTGCAGTTCATGGGGTCACAAAGAATCGGACACGACTGAGCAATTGAAGTGAACTGAACTTACTCAGAATCAAGTCCAAAGTGCTAAAATCACTACAAGATTCCAGAAAACCTGACATAACCCTTACAACAATGCGCCCCATCTCCCGTTACTCTTCCCTCACTCATTCTAAGCCAAACAACTTTTCCACACTTGACACAGGGTTCTCACTCATATACTTTCCTTTCCTGAAATCGTCTTCTCACAGATCACACAATCTGGCTCCACAAATTCCTTTGGCTCTATGTTCAAATGTCACCTTATCAAGTGCTCAATAAAATAGCATCTTTACAACGCTGTCTTTCCAACCTTCATCATTTCCTATTCCCCATATGCCACTGTATTTTTCTCCAGACATTTTATTAACATAATATTTTGCCATTTGCAACAACCTGGATAAACATGGAGGGCACTGTGCTAAGTGAAATAGGTTGAACAGAGAAAGACAAATACTGTATGATATCACTTACATGTGAAATCTAAAATATACAACTAATGGCTCACAGATACAAAGAACAAACTAGTGATTACTACTGGGGAGAGAAAAGAGCAGAGGGGCAACATAGGGGTAGGGGAGTAAAAGGTACAGACTTATGTATAAAATATGCCACAAGCATATACTGTACAATATATATCCAATATAGCCAATATTTTATAGTAACTATGAGTAGAATATAACATTTAAAAATTGTGAATCTCTATATTGTACATCTGTAACTTGCCACCCCTCAAACTCTGAAAAAAAGACATATTCTTGATATTAAATTTGATATCTTGATATTAAAGTTGATATTAAATTTGAAAATGCAGAAGAACCAGAGATCAAATTGCCAACATCGGCTGGATCATGGAAAAAGCAAGAGAGTTCCAGAAAAACATCTATTTCTGCTTTATTGACTATGTCAAAGCCTTTGACTGTGTGGATCCCAATAAACTGTGGAAAATTCTTCAAGAGATGGGAATACCAGACCACCTCACCTGCCTCTTGAGAAATTTGTATGAAGGTCAGGAAGCAACAGTTAGAACTGGACATGGAACAACAGACTGGTTCCAAATAGGAAAAGGAGTACGTCAAGGCTGTATGTTGTCACCCTGCTTATTTAACTTCTATGCAGAGTACATCATGAGAAATGCTGGGCTGGAAGAAACACAAGCTGGAGTCAAGATTGCCAGGAGAAATATCAATAACCTCAGATATGAAGATGACACCACCCTTATGGCAGAAAGTGAAGAGGAACTAAAAAGCCTCTTGATGAAAGTGAAAGTAGAGAGTGAAAAAGTTGCCTTAAAGCTCAATATTCAGAAAACAAAGATCATGGCATCCGGCCCCATCACTTCATGGGAAATAGATGGGGAAACAGTGGAAACAGTGGCTGACTTTATTTTTGGGGGCTCCAAAATCACTGCACATGGTGATTGCAGCCATGAAATTAAAAGACGCTTACTCCTTGGAAGGAAAGTTATGACCAACGTAGATAGCATATTCAAAAGCAGAGACATTACTTTGCCAACAAAGGTCTGTCTAGTCAAGGCTATGGTTCTTCCTGTGGTCATGTATGGATGTGAGAGTTGGACTGTGAAGAAGGCAAAGCGCCGAAGAATTGATGCTTTTGAACTATGGTATTGGAGAAGACTCTTGAGAGTCCCTTGGACTGCAAGGAGATCCAACCAGTCCATTCTGAAGGAGATCAGCCCTGGGATTTCTTTGGAAGGAATGATACTGAAGTTGAAACTCCAGTACTCTGGCCACCTCATGCGAAGACTTGACTCATTGGAAAAGACTCTGATGCTGGGAGGGATTGGGGGCAGGAGGAGAAGGGGACGACAGAGGATGAGATGGCTGGATGGCATCACTGACTCGATGGACATGAGTCTGAGTGAACTCCGGGGGTTGGTGATGGACAGGGAGGCCTGGCGTGCTGTGATTCATGGGGTCGCAAAGAGTTGGACATGACTGAGGGACTGAACTGAAGTGACTGAACTGATCTGCCTATTTCCATCAGAATACAAACACTGCCTGTTCCTATGTATTATTTATTATATCCCAGTTCTAAGAATAGTACCTGGCCTAGTAGACAGTGATTAAATATTTTTTGAATCCATTTTTAATTCTGGTAGTCTGTCTTCTTGAAATTCTAACAGATTTGTTTCTTCTAAAATTAATATACTTCTCAAGTAATCAAACATACTATATTCTCTCAAATTTCTTCTACTCATCTAATTGTGTAAACCTTCGGTTACTGTGTCTTTGTCACTCCTCGTAAATGTTGGAATTTTAGCCATTAATATGAACAGAACAACAGATATTCAAATACATTGTTTTCTCAAATAAAACACAGGAATTAAAAACAAAAGCAAGGTTAATGTACAGGTTAATCATCTTACCATAAGAGGTCACACATTCATTTATAAAAATCTATTTATCTGTGTGCTAATGTAATTGGAAGAAAACACACAAATGAAACAGAACAGTAGCAACAAAATCATTACTCCCAGTTCCACAACTTCTGAGGAGTTATTTTGAACACATAAAAAATATTTCTGCTGTAATCCAACCAGGTTCCTAAAAATCTTTGTGTTAATGAGTACTCTCTTAACTTCTAAATTTTAGTAGGAAGCTTGGTAGAGATGGTCTTTATTGAAGAAAATATCTCAAAAAGGGTCTTAATGGTCAACTGCTGTATATCATAAAGTGACAATAAGGGGGTTGAAGGCAGCTAGAAGGGGAGAATAAAGGTCTAAACAGAATTGGCTGAGAAGATGGCTGTAAATTGGATAAGGAAGCAAAAAGAAAAGTGGGATCTAATCAAAGAGAAATCTCCCCTTGTACATTACCAAATGTGAAATTTTAGGTTACTATCATATAAATTATAAAGTAAAATGAGTGCTGGCACTTGAGCTAGACTAAAATCCTCCACCATCTCTCCTTAGTTTTCATAAAACATTGTAGACTTGGAAAGTCTTGTGCTGCTTGTGCTTTGGCAAGAACAGAATAGGTGCAGTGTTGAGTCTGAGGAGAAAAGCTGTAAAGAACATCAGGTCCAGGGGACAAGATGCAGACAGATCAGTGACCATGGGCAAGGGGAGCAGCGGGGAGTGAGGAGAAACACACACTTCACAGAGACTCTGGAAAGAAGCTGGGTTTTCCCACAATGTGAAGGAGCACTAGAGTTTCAGCTTTAGCATCATTCCTTCCAAAGAAATCCCAGGGTTGATCTCCTTCAGAATGGACTGGTTGGATCTCCTTGCAGTCCAAGGGACTCTCAAGAGTCTTCTCCAATACCACAGTTCAAAAGCATCAATTCTTCGGTGCTCTGCCTTCTTCACAGTCCAACTCTCACATCCATAGGATCTGGGAACTCCCAAGCAACTTAAGTTTGGCTTATACAGAAGACGGGCTTACACACTGAGTCCTCCAGTTACTCCAATGTTTGGACTTGGAAAAATAATAAACAGACTGCATTAGCCTACTAACTCACAAAACTCCTCTTACTGAAAGGCACAGTACTTCCATGAAAAGCTCTCAGCTTTTATTTAATTTCTTGACAGTTTGTCTTCCTCTTTCTACAAAGTATGTGGCTCTCCTTTTCAGTTTTGCCTGGACTTACAGAAAGTTCCAAGTTAAATTTTACACTGAAGCAATGAAAATGCGGGACATAATATCCACTCAATATTAGTTGAACGAGTGAAGGAGATAACAGCAAGATATTAAACTGGATCTATCGTAAATTCAAGGATCATGGCTCTGCCAGAGAAAGTACAGATGGCCTGAAAGTTTTGGATTATAAGAAGACTCAAGAAGTAATTTCTCAAAAGTTGGGATAACTGCTTCCAGAAGAGACTGAAAGGGAATACCTTAGGGTGTCTTTCAGTAATTTAATATCTAGATTATCTCAGCCAGAATCTCTAGTGAAAGTGAAAAGTGAAAGTTGCTCAGTCATGTCTGACTCTCTATGCCCCCATAGACTGTACTGTCCATGGAATTCTCCAGGCCAGAATACTGGAGTGGGTAGCCTTTCCCTTCTCCAGGAGATCCTCCCAACCCAGGGATCAAACCCAGGTCTTCCACACTGCAGGAGGATTCTTTACCAGCTGAGCCACAATGGAAGCCCAATATCTCTAGCAGGTAATGTTGGCAGATCTTTTCTACTGTGAAAGATTTAAATCTCAAAGAGACTTCTCACCAAAAAAAAAAAAAAAAAAAGAGGCTGTTTTTTCAAATTTTGTTTGAAAGAAACCCTTGTCTTGCTGCCTTCTTTTGCTTCTTGCTTGTTCCAGTTGTTTTGATTTTCTCAGTAAAATTGCATTGTTTTACTCAAGAAAGCATTTGAGTGTCCAGGTTATATTGCACATGCTGAAGAAAAAAAGATATGCAAAGGAAAATCTATTGGCAAAGACCACTTTTATTTCACTATGTCTCTTTGTCTACTTTCTAATGGTTTTCTTCTTTGATGGAGGAGTTTAGGAATTTAGAAAAGAAACTTTGTTTTTCCTTTCTTTTTGGTGGGGAAAAGGTGGTTAGGGTGCATTTTTAACTGAGAAAATTAGATGGTTTTATTCTCAACCATCTATTAATTGTTCATGATGATTATAATACCTACCTATGGTGTTATTACTTGGGAGGACACTAATACAGAACATTAATAACGTAAATGTACAAATAGAATCTTCTGACATTTGAAGTTCAAATACATTATATATTTTCATCTAAAAGAAGTGTTAGGCTACCTAAGTGGATATGTCAGTTTTGTACAAAACAAACACACACAACAAAAAAAACCCTCAATTAAATACACATGCCTCAATTAGATACACTTGGGAGACCAGAAGGCTTCCCAAGTGGCTCAGTGGTAAAGAATCTGCCTGCCAATGCAGGAGATGTGTGTTCAATCCCTGGGTCGGGAAGATTCTCTGGAGAAGGAAATGGCAACCCAACCCGGTATTCTTGCCTGGAGAATCCCATGGACAGAAACTCTTTATGGGCTACAGTCCATAGGGTCTCAAAGAGTTAGACATGACTGGGCACGCATGCACAGGATACCAGAAGGGGCAGCTCTCACAAGAGGAAGAAGAAAATATTTTCTTCTTTTCTGGCAAGAACTTAACCAATAAAAAGACATGCACCGTGTTTACTACAGCCCTCCCAACTTCCCCTTCCTCTCTAAGAAAGCACTCTTCTCCCCTTGCCATGGAGGGACCTGCACACAGCTCATGAAGTTTGCAGACCTCGAAATTCTCTTCTGAATCCAAATCAACCCGTCTTTGCTGGAGGAATAACTGATAGTCAGCTTCTTTTAGGTCAACTGTTTGGTCTTCCTTAATTACTACATGCACTTTCCTTCTGTAAATGATGATTTCTAAAGGAGTCAATTTCATGACTAAAACAGTTTTCATAAATTATCATGCAGAAAAATACATCTTCCATTTTATACTATAACTGAACAACTATTTTATCTCAAAAACATAATATCATTTCAGAAAATTTTAATGGCATCTTTAAAAGGAAGATGAAAGATTAACTCAACATTGACTGAAACCACACATTTAAAAAAACATAGTAGTTTTCAATGTTTTGTAAGCATAATTAAGGAGCATGTTTTGCTTTTTGAAATGTACTTATTTCCTGTCTTCATGTTTCCTAAACTAATGCCTGCATCTACTTTTGGAAAGTAATAATTACTCCACCAAATGGCACTTTTCCAGTGAAATCTCCTATTACCTTTCAAATCTAGTTCTTATGTTCTTCTAGTTTCATTTCCTTTTAATTGAGTAGAATTTCCTGATATGAAAGAGACCTCACATACCACTATTACTACTACCAAATAATAATAAAATTTGAAATGCTATAATATTGGCCGTGCGTGTTCAAAGAAAAAAATGAATTTCAATCTCCACCTTAGAGTGTGTACATGTGCACAGAAAATCACCTCCAACTGGTGCTGCATGAAGAACTGATTATAAGAGCAAAAAACAAGTAAACTAAACATGTAAACACAAAGAAGTGAATAATTAAAAATGCATAGGGAATTACCAGGAGATACAAACAGCAATGTGGAAAGATCTTTAAGATTTATTCTTGAATAGTACAAGTTCAGGCTGTAAAACATTATATAAATTATGATGCCATTCATAGAAATCACATATATACTCATACCAATATGCACATCAATAAAGTATTGCTCTATTAGTATAGATACCTATGCCAAAGGTTTTAGTGGTCCTTTGGAGACTGGATGGGGTGGGCAAATGGTAGTAAGTGGGAAATTTTATACAGATCATTTTTATGGTAATAATGAATTATAAATATATTTTAAAATAAAGTGAAAACTGTATACTTCCTCATTTTATACCTAAGTTCCTTCCCTCAATTTCTAAGTATTCAAAATTAAAGTGTTAAGAATGTTACTCTAATGTATATCAAAATCACAGAGGTACCACCTCACACCAGTCAGAATGACAGTCATCAAAAAGTCTACACATAACAAATACCACAAAGAGTGCAGAGCAAAGGGAAACCTCCTATGTCATTGGTAGGAATATAAATTGGTGCAGCCACTGTGGAAAACAATATGGAAGTTGCTCAGAAAACTAAAATTAGAATTACCATATGATCCAGCAATCCCAGTCCTGGCATATACATGGAAAAAACTATAATTCAGAAAGATGCATGCACCCCTTTGTTCATAACAGCATTATCCCCAATAGCCAAAATATGGAAACAACCTAAATATCCATCAACAGATGAATGGATAAAGAAGATGTGGTGTGCACACACACACACACAACGGAATACTACTCAGCCATAAATAATGAATAAAATAATGCAATTTGCAGCAACATGAAGGCAACTAGATTCAAACTAACTTAAGCAAGTCAGAAAGACAAATCCCATATGATATCACTTACATGTGGAATTTAAAATATAGCACAAATGAACCTATCTACCAAACAGAAACAGACTTAACAGATGTAGAAATTAGACTTGTGGTTGCCAAGGTGGGGAAGGGGAGGGAAAGTGACAGACTGGAAATTTGAGGTTGGTAGATACAAACTGTTACATTTAGAAAGGATAAACAAGGTCCTACTGTATAGCACAGGTAACTATGTCCAATCTCCTGGGATAAACCATAATGGAAAATCATTTTGAAAAGTGCCTATGTGTAAAACTGAGTCACTTTGCTGTACAGCTGCTGCTGCTGCTGCTAAGTCGCTTCAGTCGTGTCCGACTCTGTGCGACCCCATAGATGGCAGCCCACTAGGCTCCCCTATCCCTGGGACTCTCCAGGCCAGAACACTGGAGGGGGTTGCCATTTCCTTCTCCAATGCATGAAAGTGAAGTTGCTCAGTCGTGTCCAACTCTTCACGACCCCATGGACTGCAGCCCATCAGGCTCCTCCATCCATGGGATTCTCCAGGCAAGAGTACTGGATTGGAGTACCATTGCCTTCTCCATTTTTCACCTCTAAATGTCAAATTATCTCAAATACATTTATTAATAGCTGTTATTGCATGCATTCGTAACTGGCACAGGACCTAAAATGTCTCTGACTTGTTAGGGAAGTGTACACATCTGTGGGGACCTACATTTTCTATGGAAACCCATAAATCTACTTCCTTAAATATTTACTTTTTAATTTTATGGTGTATTGATTTCCTCTACTGAAGCCTTTGAAATGTCTGAATCTTATCACCACAACCAATGAACAAACATCTCTTTAGGGCTTCCCTGGTGGTTCAGACAGTAAAGAATCTGCCTGCAATGCAGGAGACCCAGGTTTGATCCCTGGGTTGGGAAGAGCCCCTGGAGAAGGGAAATGGTAACTACTCCAATATTCTTGCTTGGAGAATTTCATGGACAGAGGAGCTTGGCAGGACAAGAGGAGCTTGGCATGGACAGAGGAGCAGGCAGTCCATGGAGTCACCAAGAGTTGGACACAACTCAGAACCAATGAAAAAAACATCTCTCTAGCTATGCTTAAACCAAAAAAAGAGAAAATGCTTTCTTAGACTCAGCATAAATTAATGAGTCCCCCAAACTCTGGTGCGTATTAAGAAAAAAGATTTGAGGCCTTAAATTTCAATGTTTCCTTTTTCCAAAAAACAACTGATAAAACACCCTAGTTCAGTTCAGTCGCTCTGTCGTGTCCAACTCTTTGCGACCCCATGAATTGCAGCACGCCAGGCCTCCCTGTCCATTACCAACTCCCGGAGTTCATTCAGACTCAACGTCCATCGAGTTGGTGATGCCATCCAGCCATCTCATCCTCTGTCACCCCCTTCTCCTCCTGCCCCCAATCCCTCCCAACATCAGAGTCTTTTCCAATGAGTCAATTCTTCACACGAGGTGGTCAAAGTACTGAAGTTTCAGCTTTAGCATCATTCCTTCCAAAGAAATCCCAGGGCTGATCTCCTTCAGAATGGACTGGTTGGATCTCCTTGCAGTCCAATGGACTATCAAGAGTCTTCTCCAACACCACAGTTCAAAAGCATCAATTCTTCGGCACTCAGCCTTCTTCACAGTCCAACTCTCACATCCATACATGACCACAGGAAAAACCATAGCCTTGACTAGATGGACCTTTGTTGGCAAAGTAATGTCTGTGCTTTTCAATATGCTATCTAGGTTGGTCACAACTTTCCTTCCAAGGAGTAAGCGTCTTTTAATTTCATGGCTGCAGTCACCATCTGCAGTGATTTTCGAGCCCAGAAAAATAAAGTCTGACACTGTTTCCACTGTTTCCCCATCTATTTCCCATGAAGTGATGGGACCGGATGCCATGATCTTTGTTTTCTGAATGTTGAGCTTTAAGCCAACTTTTTCACTCTCCACTTTCACCTTCATCAAGAGGCTTTTGAGTTCCTCTTCACTTTCTGCCATAAGGGTGGTGTCATCTTCATATCTCAGGTTATTGATATTTCTCCCAGCAATCTTTATTCCAGGTTGTGTTTCTTCCAGTCCAGCATTTCTCATGATGTACTCTGCATAGAAATTAAATAAGCAGGGTGACAATATACAGCCTTGACGTACTCCTTTTCCTATTTGGAACCAGTCTGTTGTTCCATGTCCAGTTCTAACTGTTGCTTCCTGACCTGCATACAGATTTCTCAAGAGTCAGGTCAGGTGGTCTGGTATTCCCATATCTTTTAGAATTTTCCACAATTTATTGTGATCCACACAGTCAAAGGCTTTGGCATAGTCAATAAAGCAGAAATAGATGTTTTTCTGGAACTCTCTTGCTTTTTCCATGATCCAGCGGATGTTGGCAATTTGATCTCTGGTTCCTCTGCCTTTTCTAAAACCAGCTTGAACATCAGGAAGTTCATGGTTCATGTATTGCTGAAGCCTGGCTTGGAGAATTTTGAGCATTACTTTACTAGCATATGAGATGAGTTCAGCTGTGCAGTAGTTTGAGCATTCTTTGGCATTGCCTTTCTTTGGGATTGGAATGAAAACTGACCACAAACGAGGTACTGATTAATTGTACTAACCAACACATTAGAATATCAGAACAATGAAGTGTAAAAATCTCCAAAGTCAAAATCTCTTATGTCATCTATAAATGCACATTATCTTCTGGACCACAGTCGCAATTAGTGTGATGAGATGTTCACAACAGGAGACATATAGAGGTTTTTCCACATCATTACCAATCTTGGGTATATGTTTACAGAAAGGAATAGACATGAGTATAGTAGAATTCATAAAAAAAATTAAATGTTCACAGGATATGACTCAACTATGTTATTTTGCTCTTGGAGACGAGTTGAAAATTTTATTTCCTAAGTTTTGCATATAATTTGGGCTTCCCTGGTGGCTCAGATGGTAAAGCATTTGCCTGCAATGCGGGAGACCCGGGTTCGATTCCTGGGTTGGGAAGATCCCCTGGAGAAGGAAATGGCAATCCACTCCAGCACTCTTGCCTGGAAAATCCCATGGATGGAGGAGCCTGATAGGTTACAGTCCATAGGGTCACAAAGAGTCGGATATGACTGAGCGACTTCACTATAGTGACTAATATCTCCAACACTTAAGGCTTCCCTGGTGATCTAGTGGTTAAGAATCCATCTTCCAATGCAGGGGACATGGGTTCAGTCTCTGGTCTGAGAGGATCCTACATGCCTCTGAACAACTAGGTCCACAAGCCACAACTACTGTAGCCTAGGAACTTTAGAGCCTGTGCTCCACAAGAGAAGGTACCGCAAGGAGAAGTCCAAGAATCGAAATAAAGAGTAGACTCTGCTTACCACAAGAGAATGCCCGTGCTCAGCAAAGACCCAGCACAGCCAAAAATGAAATAAATACATGTTTAAAAAATAAACAAAACAAAATCTCCAACACTCAATTCACGGCATGATGAATTGGTGCATTTCTAATGTCTTGTGGCAGAATCAGACAGTTGTGCACACTCTCATTCATTCTCCCCAGCCTCTGTAATGTCCCATTACCAAGTTTAAGGTGGCAATGTGCCCACCCAAGGGACTACATTCCTTACCTCCTTATGCTGGTGTGGCCAGTTGGAACAAGAACAAATATACCAAAATGCTGTATGAACACATTTTAGCAAGTTTCCTTAAGGAGGAAGTGAGCTTTTTCTTAATCATGCTGGTTTGCATTCAGTTAGCCAGTCCATTCTAATGGAGATCAGTCCTGGGTGTTCTTTGGAAGGAATGATGCTAAAGCTGAAACTCCAGTACTTTGGCCACCTCATGCGAAGAGTTGACTCATTGGAAAAGACTCTGATGCTGGGAGGGATTGTAGGCAGGAGGAGAAGGGGACGACAGAGGATGAGATGGCTGGATGGCATCACCGACTCGATAGACGTGAGTTTGAGTGAACCCCGGGAGTTGGTGATGGACAGGGAGGCCTGGCGTGCTGCGATTCATGGGGTCGCAAAGAGTCAGACATGACTGAGTGACTGAACTGAGACATACTTTAACCCATTGTTCTATTGTGCAACTGTATGTGTTATTTTGTTTGGGAGTAGAAATAAAACCTTTGGATGGCAGGGAAGGAGTGGCATCAGCTTTAGTCTTTTCAGGAATTAAACCCACATTTGTTACAGCAGATACATACGCTATTACTTCCATATACTTACTATTTTTACCTTTCATGATGTTTGTTTTCTGCTTTACTAGGTAAGATCTGGCTTCTATTCCACCAGTTTTCCCTGTGCTACCCTTTTTTACCCTTTGCTCCAAGCTAATTGTGTTCAGGTGGTCTGACATCCTATTTTTATGCCCCTTTTCACTGCTTTGCCCATGATTTTGCCCCCTTTACCAATTTAGTCACCCTTCAGATCTTATTCCTAAGTTTACTTCCCTCACTGAGTAAGATGCACTGGATACATGGTCTGGACATATAGCATACCTTTCTGCATAGAACTTAGGATAGTTGTACTTATTTTGTTAACTGGTGAAATTACATGTTTAATGTATTTCTCTCCAACTAGATTTTAAATTCCATTAAAATATCATCTGCATCTTTTTTGGTAATCTGTTTTTTCCTAGTGCTCAACACAATTCATGTTCCAGAGTGAGCACTTAGTAAATAAAGAGAATTTCTTATCCATGTTAATAAACCTGATAACTACATGAAGTGGGACCAGCAAGGAGAGAGGTACCTACAAATGTAACACACCTGTACTCTAAAAGCAACTGCAAGGAAGCAGAGATTACCTACACTGACATTCTCAACTCTAAAAGTGTGTATAAGTTGTACTTTTCAGTGGAACCAAAGATTGTTAATAGATTTTGCAAAATTAATACTGAATTGTGAAGACAGCAAAGCTATCCTCTTGAAGAGAATGAAAGAAGATCCAGTGAAAGACAAGTGAAATTACTTGGAAAGTAAACCTAAGTTGAAGAGAATAAATAAATTTAATTCAAGGAAAATTTTGGACTTTTTTCTGGTCTGTGCCCCATCTTCCCTAGCCTCATTCCCTTTATAAATTACTACCAGTTATCCTGCTAAATAGCACTCCTGGTTATGTCACATCTTTGTAAAATCTTTTAGAGGTTCTCCATAGACCACAGCAGATATATCACTGTGTACTGTTAAGAATACTCACAAAATGAAGAACTATAATTTTTATCATTCATTCTTAATGGATTTTATTGTTAGATGTTTGGAGAGTAGCTTTCTATTTACAGTTTTAAATAATTCACAGCTCAAAGCAATCAGCATGGATTTTAAAAGACTTTGAAAGAGTCCAGGTATCTATACTTTAATGCCTCACATTCCACAAGAACTGGCAATCTGATTCTTAGCTGGATTATTCTCATGTACAATGTCTTCATTTTCAGGAGTTGAAATCGTGCGTGACAAACTAATTTTCTTCATTATGTTACAGGATACTCTAAGTATTACCAAGAGAGATTGCAGAGAGTAAATCATTTTAAGTGTGAAGAACAATATAATGAAAATTTAGTTTCAGATCATACTTTGGGAATAAACCTAAACACCTACTCTTTTAATTGTTAAACATAATTTGTCTGTGGTTGTTGGGGGTTCCAGTACAAGATGGTGATGCAGGAGTCCCAGGAGGCTCTTGGACTCATCTCTATCCACAAACACACCGAATCTGTAGCTACATACTGAAAAACTTCCTCTGAAGAAAAGCTAAAAACCAAGCAACTCATTTGCATAGGCTAATAAGAGAAAGCTCACAGTGAAGCTGGTGGGAGAATGTGGAACACAATCTCAACATAAATGCCACCCATAGAGCAGAGACCCACAATCTGGAGCGAACTCAATCAGGAGCTTTTCTCCCTGTGGAACAAAGGGTTTGAACCCCACACTGAGCACCTCAACTTTTAAGACCTGCAGCTGAGAAACAAGTCCCTAAAACATCTGACTTTAAAACCCCACCTCCACAAGACCAGTACAAACTAAGAAACGCTTTTAAATGGCTCATTTGACTCACCTGACCAAGGGCTCAATGCACAGGCTGCCAAACCAGAAACTTCAGATTTAAGTGAACAAGACTCCAGCCTTGCTTGCTTATCTTAAAGCATTAGCCTGAGGGGCAGGCATCTAACTGAGTTCACATCCAAGGACCTGCTGGCTGG
>NW_011494807.1:903923-962131 GCF_000754665.1 Bison bison bison | reverse complement strand
TTTTTTTTTTAAGCATTGCTTTCTGGGTCCCCTCCAACATTCTGCTTAGGTGTTTTTTCCCCAGCTGGAGCCACTTACATGCTCCACCCCCTGCCTCCTTTTATCTATAGCAGACACCATCTTTTTTTTTTTTTTTAATTCTAAGCTTTTTTCTTTTTCTTTTTTCACCATGGTGCCTTCTACACTCTCTCTATGCCTTCCTCCTAAACATAAATACCTCTCAGAGGGGAGTTTAACACACATCTAGTGCCCCCGGTTTGGGGAGGGGTGGGGTGGGCGGCCGCTCAGGGGACATCCCTTAATTGCTTGGCTCAGGAGGCCAGGGGGATATATGATCCTGGGCTCAACCAGAGAACCATTTCTTGGCCAACCACCACCCTCGGGCACTGCAGAGAGACCAGAATGAAAGGCCAGTCTTTCTGAGGAAAAGGGCTACTTACCTCTCCTGGAGCTTTGGCTTGAGGGGCAGACTTCTGGTTCAAAGCACAGCTTACCACCTAGGAAGGGCCTGGGTGGGGGTCTGTACGAAGACAGTTATACAGGCAGTCTTTGCGCTCTCCCTCTGCCTTGCTCCAGCTCCCTTGTGTGTCCCCTAAAAGAATTTATCTCCTTGTCCAACAACCCAAGTTTTCTGCCTGGTACCAGAGAACACTTCTACATTGCCTTGGCTCTGGTGGCCAATGGGGCTTATGCTTGTGGGTCCCACAGGATTTCAATCAAGGGAAAAGGAGTTCTTAAAGGGCTACTGCCTGCAGGGCACAGCAAAAGGCAACAGAAACAGGAGATCAGTCTTTCTATGAAAGGACCCTGTTCATTTACTAACAGGTTTTCTGAGAGTCTCTCACAAAATACTCATCTAAGGGTTGAGTGTAATCCTTTCCAAAGACCTCAGAGGACCGGTGCTATGTCTTCCACTCTCCAGAGCATCCCAGACATATCCATAGTTAATAATACTCTACTGCATATTTAAAAGTAGCTAGGAGAAGGGGTCTTGCAAGTTCCCATCATAAGAAATAACTATGTGTGCTGACAGATGTTACCTAGACTTATTGCAGTAATAATTTTGCAATATACACAGATATCAAGTCATTATAATGTACACCTGAAATTAACATAATTTTATCAATTATATTCCAATTAAAAAAAAGAATAATTTGTGGGAGCTGCACACTACTTACTGGTGATAGCAATGATCATAAATACAGGCTCCAGCTGATGAGTTGCAAGTAAGGATGAGAACTTTGTGGGCACTCAATAAGCCCTTGTTGATAAGAACACTGTTTTTGCTCCAGTATAATTGCCTAGTCATTTTTACATACCATGATGGAAGTTCTCAGCAGACCTCTGACTGAGGACTCATTAGATATGATTAATGGCCTATATATATATATATATATATATATACACACACACACACATACATAAATTATCTTCTTTTAGAGCAGAATTTCAAGAAGACAATTTAGAGGACATCCTTATTGATAAAATAATTATTATTTTTTTCTTTTACAGCAATGTCCTCAGTATTTTAAAACTAACTTCAGATAGCATAACTAGAATATTAAAAAATAATACTTGACAAGAAAGTTCTCATGAAAAATATATCAATTCTTCTTCAGAGTTTAGGGAATAGAAAACACAATTTTATACCACAAAATATTTGAAATGTTAGTATTCCAGAAGTTCTGAATTTGTATGACAAAAGCTTACCTATGACCAAAGAAAACTTATCTTCCAGGTAATGAAAAGCAAATCAAATGAGCAACTACAAGTAATACAAACAACACATTTATTTAGAAAAATAAACTGAAAATGCTGTTTGTGTAGTACATTTCCCCATGAGGCATAGATAAATGGCTATAAAAATCTCTGTCAAATACAAATTACAAATGATTTTGTTAAGAGAACAAATAGATGTTCAACACAGATGTTTAGTGTACAGTTCACTGTATTTGACTTCTTCGCTGTAAATGATATAAAATGATCCTCACTAAAAAAAAAAAAAAAAAACAATTTTTGATCCCTTTTTCATTCGTTGGACCACCCTGATGCTTTTTCATTATTATTCTGTAGTTCTTTAATCTGAGACAAGTCCATTTTTTTATAACTGATTTTTTTTTTTTTTTATAGAAGAAAGAGAAATCAATGCCTGGAGAATTCTTACATGTTTCCTTTTTGGACTCCTGCAAGAAACTGTTTGTTGTGGTCTCAAAACTCATGGGACCATCTGTGCAAATAACAGCACACATCATTACCCTGAATGGAAGTGACAGTGCAAATAGTAGAAGTGCGTTGGGAAGTAATCAGTAAGAACTGACCTCCCCTCTCTCAACCAGTATGGAGTGAAGGATCGAATGCAGAAACTTTTCAAGCAATTGACAACAATACTCTTACACCATTATGGCTTTGAAGGTGTACACAAGATGACAAATGTCCTCTCTGTTTGCAAACAACAACATTCTGTCCTTATACTGTTCATTGCGGCAATATTCCTCTGTTCAGTTTTTGTTGTGTATGTTTTTGTTTTGTTTACATATTTTGAAATGCTGAGTAATTCTAGCTATAGACACCTATTTCTATACTGTCACCTTCCCAAACGTTACATCAATTTATAATTTACTGGCTTAATTACTAAATATAAACTTTGGGAGGTTCACATCTGGGGATAATTTCAATGATAAAGTGAGATGAATTTTGTTTGTTTGCTTTTTGGTTTTTTGTAGGCTTGCTTATTTAGTCTTTTTCATTTCTTTTTTTTTTTAATCTTCTTGGTAATTTCTGAGTGAAGACATTTAAGGCTGTGGCTTTTTTTTTTTGCCCCCAGGGCTCTGCTCATGGCTGTCAGACTAGAGGCAGATAGTTTTAAGCAGACCATATCAGTGATCATTTGTGCTCCAAGTTGAGGGGTTTGCTGCTCCAAGATGGACAATTTTCTGGTTATTTCAAAATTAGATCTGGCCTCAAGAAGTCATAGTGATGAATCTGAAGTGAGAAAAATGAACTGACATGCCTCCAAATAAAGGTATTCCTTCCAACCTGAAGGAGCTGTCAGAAAAAAGAAAACAAAAGACAAAATATCAGTTTAAATAGCAAGTATAGTTTAATAAAAGATATAAAAATTATTTAAAATGAAGAAATAATTTGTTAGTAGTATGCAATTTAAATTTCTTTGAATTATTAAGGATTTTACTTTAAAAGTATAACCACATTTTGAACATATATTCCATTTAAATCTTATATATAAAAACAATATTTGATAACAGTCATCAAAATTTAGTAGCACCATGTTTATATTTCAATTAAAAGATCTCTTACCTCTGACAGTTTTTAAAACTTAGGATAAATTTGTCCACTTGTACCAAGTTCTCAAAAGAGTTCATAAATTTTAAGACAATAAACTTTTCAACACGCATCACCCTCAAAAAAAAGTTAATCAAGAAATCAGACCTATTAAGGTAGGACCTTCATTTTCAATTACCAAACAGTATTTTCAAAACATTTTGCCTAATGTAATGTTTCATTGCAATTTATATAGTCTAAATATATTATCAAACTGCCAAAAGACACCCTTTTTCATGATATACCACAACTGCCCAAGAACTAGCCTTTCTTTAGAATCTATGGTACCTTCAAATTAGCACCTTAAAATAACGTATATCCACATTTGTAATTAATGAATAAATTTTTCTGAAAACATTGGAAAATAAAACCTAGCCATAATTTTCACCCTGCCTTCCTGACATCAAACAGGCTCAGCACCACTAATGTCAAGCAAGTATGGTATTCTCTTTACATTATGATATAATAGAGAATATTTCTGCAATAATTTATTATAATAGATCCCAAAAGTTATTAAAATAAATCTTGGGCCATAATTGAACAGCAAATTATTAGAAATCTCAGAGACACAGAGTAATGGTTTTACGTGTATTTTTAATCCCTTAAATCCATCTGAGACCCCCCTGTTTTAAACCTTTTCATTTGAGGGTAGGTGAGGCCCAAGTTCAAGATATTTTCTCCAATACACAGACATACATATAGACAACAGCATAAATCTTTTAGTCCTTCTGTGAGAGACCCTTAATCATTACCATTCTATTGGATGAATTAGAATTATTTTCATTTTTACTCTCAACTACCAAGATACAGTTCCACAATGAAATAATGTAAATAATCAAAATGAAAAAAATAATGCTCTCACTCAACTCTAAGATTAAAACTAAAGAAGTCACCCAACATAATTAGTAAATGTGTGTTGAGGAGTTAATCTGGCTCATCATTAAAGATGTTTTATGAAAGAGAAGTCATAGAAGACAAGCTTTTGTCATGTAGTTGTTTAGGATGATGTGAGACTGTATCAGTACAGAGGAGTGGAGAAGGCTGGACTGAACTGGCCTAACCTGTACTCAGTGCAACATGGCTTGTATCTGCCTGTGTCATTTTGTATCACTTAGAAATATAAATCCTTTATATATGTTTTTCTTTTGCTTATATAGAGGCAATTGGCATTCAAATAATTACTAATGTATTAGCAACAGTTTACAATAATTAAACTTTCAGTTTTACTATTAAAAGCATGCAAAATACACAAAGGTGACTTTCTACAAATATATAGGAACATAATTCATGTACTTGGGACCAAGACAAAAGTCAGTGTACCAATTATATTGTCATAGCTCTGTGATATCGGAGAAGGTGATGGCACCCCACTCCAGTACTCTTGCCTGGAAAATCCCATGGATGGAGGAGCCTGGTAGGCTGCAGTCCATGGGGTCGCTAAGAGTCGGACATGACTGAGCAACTTCACTTTCACTTTTCCCTTTCATGCATTGGAGAAGGAAATGGCAACCCACTCCAGTGTTCTTGCCTGGAGAATCCCAGGGACGGGGGAGCCTGGTGGGCTGCCATCTATGGGGTCACACAGAGTCAGACACGACTGAAGCGATTTAGCAGTAGCAGCAGCTCTGTGATATAGAACTCCTTAGTAGGCTATATCATTATTTATTACAGCTTATTGAAACTGGTAAAACAATCTATCGTTCATTCTAAAATATGTATTCACCTTCCATTGTATATCAAATATGCTATAGGAATCAGAGATATAAAAATGCAATCTCCTGCCCTCAAAAAGATTAGTACCAAAAGGTAATAGTCATAGTAAAAGAAGAGTTGTGTCATAAAATATATTTAACGAATGGGAGCATGCGAGTAGAAGCCTACAGAAGAAGGCATTTGAACTGAGACTTGATGGATGGGTTGGAGTTTGCAGAAGTGATATGTTGCTATTTATTATGAAATGTTAAGTATTGCAGATGGAGAGAACTGCATGGGCAAAGATGCAGAAGCAGGGGATAGTGTAGTGCCTTTAATATTGTATAGCATAGAAGTGGAGGGGGAAAATATGAGGCTAGCAGGAGCCGAAAATGTCTTTTTATTCTATGTGAAAATATTTAGATTTTTATCTTAAATGCAATAGGAACCACTGGAAAATTCTGATGAGAAGAGTGGCTGGAGGAAATGTGGAAAGTACAACGCAAGGGAAGAGGGATGCATATGGCAGACATTTACAGAAAAGCAATGGCAAAGCCATCGGTTGAAAGCAACAACTAATAATTCCAGTTGCAGATGCTTTTTTAGTGGCAAAATGAAGAGAGAAAAATAACTCATTCTTTCTTTCTTCATTGGGAGAGGGTTTCATTCATTTTCTACCTATTTACGATAAGAGCAAACATTATGAAACTTTCCTTGTTCCACCAAGTTTTCATGGAAGCAGATACTGCCTCTGAACCCTAAGTGATCATACATTTAAAGTAGAGAATAAAATCTTCTATTCAATAACTAGTACATGTCTAAGTCCTCGATTAGATTCTAAGATTGGGTATTAAGGAACACATTTAAGTCTTGCTGAGTTTTGAAGATACATTGCCAATATCCAGGCCTTTCACTGTATGGTATTAGATATCAATTCAATCCGTTAATCTCAGACTCAAATATTTCCTCCCACTAAAGAAAACCCCAAATAACATTTTGTGTATAATTTCACAATTAAAATTTTTCATTCATTTTCATTATTACAGGTCTTAAAATACAAACATTTTTAAATCTCAGCATTCTCTTTTTTTTTATGTTTGCTTCAGATATGGAAACATGTAATACACCATCACAATTACACAAGTTAAATAAATTTACTCAGCAGTGAAATATGAAACATAAATAACATATACCAAAATTTTGTATAATCAATAAATTGAAGTGCTCATGGAAATGCTTTCTGATCCATTCTTCAGATTGGTGGGTTGTTTCATTCTTTTTAAAATTTTTAGGCTTTAAGTCATTAAATGTCAAATTACTTTATGTAAGTAGCATCTTAAGTGACTGAGAACATTTCTACACAGCAAGAACAACAAGATTTTAAAATGTCAAAGACAGCAAATAATGCTAAAAAAAAATTGAAAATATTACATAAATTTTGTCCAAATAGAAGTGTCTTATGATTCTATATCTATGTGAAACTTGTAATTTTTATGATTCTTTCCTTTATATTTCTTAAATATAAATACATAAATTTTATATAAATGTGTACTATTCTAAAATATAGTTTATAAAGAAATAAGCATTTATATATAAATATATATTATGTACATATATATATAATTTAAAATATTTTAAACTGTGGGATAATGTGTCATGTTTCATGAGTCTGTTTAATTTTAAGAAGTAGTAACTATGAAGAAATCAAAGTCATTTCAATAAAATCTGTCTTATTTCCCCCAAACTGTTAAACTGATAGCAGCAAGATAAAGTCAAACAAAGATGTATGAAGTACCTATTCTAAGGAAGATATTAGGCCAAGCATGGAAAATTGAGAATAAAAACTTAGATTTCTCTTATATCTAAACACAGAGCTAAATACTTTCTCATATTATTTAATCACTATATCAAGCTATGAAATAGATAGTGGTGGTTTAGTCGCTAAGTCACAACTCCATGGACTGTAGGCCTGCTAGGCTCTTCTGCTCATGGAATTCTCTAGGTGAGAATACTGGAGTGGGTGGACATTTCCTTCTCCAAGGGATCTTCTGGGCCCAGGGATTGAACCCATATCTCCTGCACTGCAGACAGACTTTACCGCTGAGTCAGCAGGGAAGCCCCTAATGAAGTAGATGGTCTAACCAATTTCCAAGTATGGACATTCTGGCTCTGGTGAGACTAAATCAAGGTCAGCACTACAACCTGAAGCCAAATTCACTATCCCTATGCCATTTGACACTATCGCTATAGAGATGACTATTTGTTAAACAGAGTAGGATCCACATAGACTGAAATATTTGCTATCTGAGCCTTTATAGAAAAAGTTTGTCCATCCTGGTTGAATCTATCTAACTTGTCTGTTGTAGTATTACTTATGAATCTAACTTCATATTTTCCAAATGGATTGCCAACTATTTTAACTATGGTTACTGAATTATCTAAATCTTACTGTGTTTTGATATTCTATTGTTATCATTAAACAATTCACATACATACATGATGTATGTCTGGACACTAGTCATCTCCAGTATACATTTCAGATTCAGATGTCTTTTTCTTTTAGCAAAATTTTAAAATCTATGGGTCAGCATGGGATTTATAAACTAATTGGGGCAGAATTGACATCTTTATTACAATATTAAAGTATTAATATGAGGAACTTATTGGATCATCACAACTATTTAGACTCCCAGATTAGGTTGCTCAGTACTATTTTCTTCATAGGCATCTTTAACATTTCTTGTTCAATTTATTCCTAGATAGTATATAGCTGTTGTTTCTATTATGCTAGAATATCTTAAATCACATTTTGTGTTAATTACTGGTATAGAAGACTATGTTGAATTTTTAAATATCCTTATATCTAGCTAATTTAATTACTTTCTCTTATTGGTACTAATACATGAAGTGAAGTGAAATGAAAGTCGCTCAGTCATTTCCAACTCTTCGCAACCCCGTGGACTATACAGTCCATGGAATTCTCCAGGCCAGAATACTGGAGTGGGTAGCGGTTCCTTTCTCCAGGAGATCTTCTCAACCCAGGAATGGAACCCAGGTCTCCCACATTACAGGTGGATTCTTTATCAGCAGAGCCACCAGGGAAACTAATAGGTTTTCACCAATTCTCTTGGATTATCAAGATAAATATTCATATCATCTATAAATACTGTTTCATCTTCTTTTCAAAGTTTAGACCTTTTGTGGTTTTTATTTTTGTCTTTTTTCATTTGTTTAGTATCTCTAGTAAAATGTTAAAACAGTGTCAGTGATAGAAGTGGTTCATAAATTTTTTTTTATTATCATGCCTATAATATGGGAAAGTCTTAACTGCTTTTTGTTTTCTTCTCTTGTTACTGTTTTTAAAAATGTTTCTTGAGGCTTTTGGTTATTTATGTTTTTTCTATAAAATTAACTGTTCTACCTACACTGAAACATAGAAACCCTTCCCTTTAAGTGCTTTTCCTTCTGATTCCTAAAGTTCCTCATTTATTTTTTTCTTCCTCATCTTCAATGGCATGATAGACTGAGTAGTTGTATCCCTCCAAAATTCATACATTGAAACCTAATCCTCAATCAAAAGGCCATTCGGAGGTGTGGCCTTTTGGAGGTGACTAAGTAATGAGGGCAGAACCCTCACGAATGGGATTAGTACTCTTTTTTTTTTTTTAAACTTTACAATATTGTATTGGTTTTGCCAAATATCAACATGAATCCGCCATAGGTATACACGTCTTCCCCATCCTGAACCCTCCTCCCTCCTCCCTCCCTGTACCATCCCTCTGGGTCGTCTCAGTGCACCAGCCCCAAGCATCCAGTATCGTGCATCGAACCTGGACTGGCAACTCGTTTCATATCCTCTATGACCCACAGTGGGATTAGTACTCTTATAGAGAAGACGACAAAGAGCGCTCACCCATTCTGTCATTTAAGAAGTACAGGGAGAAGTAGTAACCAGGAATTGGGCTTTCACCAGACTCTGAACCTGCAGGTGCCTTGATCTTGGACTTCCTGGCCTCCAGTTGTGAGAAATAAATGTTTGTTGTTTAGACCACCCAGTCTAGTATTTTTGTTGACCCCAGTCCTAACTTTTTAGACATTTGGCAAAAAGAATTATGTTGACATTCTTTTCAAAATAAAACAAATTATTTTTAATCAAATCTTCTTTCATAGTTTGATACTTTTTGTTAATTTTGTTTTTGTTTTTATTAGTTTTTCTTATCTACTTTTCTTGAGATCATTTTATTATTCTTTTTTCAATTTTCTGAGTTACACTATAGCTGTCATTTTGAATTTTATTGCATTGTAAGTCAGAGAATAAGGCCTGTTTGGTAATTCAAATTCCTAATATTTGTGTTTTCTAATATGAATGGAGGGATGGCAAGATATTTTTTCCTTCTTTATGAAAAGAAATATGACCTTGAGAGAACTTTCTAGCTTAGTTTCCATGGAAACCTATGTCAGCTGTATTATCAGGCTACATTGCTTATCATAAAAATAAGCCCTGAAAAAAAAAAAAAATAAGCCCTGATTTGTAAACTGAATCTGGTCTGGGGGGCCTGTGGATGACTATAAATACCTTGTAGAATTTGAGTGAGGTACATTTTTGTAACTGGTGATATTTTTTGCTTATGGGCTATTATAAAAGATACCGACTCCTATCTGGGACATGGGAAATATTAGAATAGGTCTCATCCTTACCCATGATCTCATATTTATACCTGAGCTGTCATTTCACAGTACTGGAGAAAGACTTTAGCCCTAGACACTTGTGGGAACTGCCATGTTAAAGAATCACCTGAATGTGCTCAACTGATTCACTTGGTTTATTGCATTACAGCCTTCTAATGGAACCATTGTCAAGTGTGGCCTGTTAGGGTCATGTGAGACTGACTGTCCAGTTGAGCCTAAAACCAGTACTGGGTATTGTACACATGGAGGTTCTTTTTCATCCATGCATTTATAAAAATGTAATTGGCTTCAATATTCTGTGATGTATAGAAGGCTAAGCATAGTCAGGAGAAGGCTTAAGGGAAAACTGTGTACCCCCTGCATCTTGTACTATAGTCTGAAGATGTAACTAACACCTGAGTCCCCTCTGGATGATGCCAGAGTTGTCTTAGTCATGATATGCCTACAATAATGAAGTCTGAGGCAAGGGAGAATTTTGAATGAGATTAAATAACACTCTTTCAGAAAGAATTAATAAAAATGAACAAGCCACTATAGCAAAAGAAGTTGGACAGAGTTTGTTTGTTTTTTTTTTAATATGTGCAAAAAAAAATGTTTCAAAAACCTTTTAATAAGAATTCTGAGGCAATCTTTTTCTCAAAAGATAGGTAAGCAATGTGTAACCTGTTTGAAAGAGAATGTAGATGAAGCATTCTAGAACATAGATAAGAAGACCTAGGTGGGCTTTTAAAAACATGATGTGACATTTCCTCTCACTCATGTAGCATGCTTTATATTCTGCCCATGTATTGGGTCCAAGTTATAAAAAGTTGAATTGTTTTAGTTATTACACAGATACACATATAACTTGGTCTAAAGCAATTAAATTAGGAAAAGCCAGTTATGGATGTACTTCATTGTCATCTTTACGTTCCATTAAACATCTAGCTAGTTTGGCGTAACATTTTAGTCCATGCTTCACAAACTATGAATACTGAGAAAATTACCTTGAAAATGTTTATTCTGATATGAAGAAAAGCATACTGCTAATTCCAGCATCATGTTTTACGTTGGCACAACTAATTTCTTCTTATGAATTATCTATGACATTTTCTAAAATAGAAGTTTGATTCTCTGATAGCTTTCCTGTTTTTCATATCCCAGAGCAGTGCAGATCCTGACTAAGAAATCTGTAATTCCATGAGCAGGACACACTGAACAAACTATGTAATAATGGACTTACTGGGGATATTTAGTAAGTACGTGTGTGCCTGACCAAGCAACAGTTTAGAGAGGCGACATTCAAGCCTTTAGGAACAGATGTCATTTTCTAAAATACCTGATACCCTAAAAGACCATGCACCTCAGAATTTCCCTTCTCATCTGAGCTATTGTATCAGACATGACATTCAATAATCTATTTGTAAATTATTAAGTCTAGTTCCAAAATATGCAGAGTCCAGTGAAAAATAGAATGAATGTCCCTTGTGCAAAAAGCAAGAACAAAAGCTCTGTCCTCTCCTCCCTTGTCTTTCTTTTGTGTGCTATCTAATGTCATGCTCTTCTGAGATAGGTTGAATGCAGACTCGCACAAGCTTTACCTTGCAAATAAGAGCACATCACACGGCTGCCAGTGTTTTGGCCTCCACCAAGCCAAAGGGCGGCAATGATCTTGGCATGTGGGGGGAAGTGGGTAGCCTGGAGCTCATCCTGATGGGTGGTGAATGTAGAACCACACCTGAGGGAAAGCTTCAAGCCCCAGAACATTCTCTATTATCCTAACAGTCTGTACTTATGCAACACAAATTCAAAGATAAAAATTACAAGACAATGACTGCAAAGCATTAAACCCCAAGCTTAAGGCGGTATGTGGGCACATTGCGGGGCGGGATGCTTCTGAAGACATGGCCCTATGCAATTGCAATGGTCACACACCCATGATTGAAAGTTGTCCCAAATAGACTGTTTCATTGGCCCCACTCCAAGCTTAAGGAGTTAAGCTTTGAAATTCAGAATAGCCCCAAGCACATGTCTGCTGCTGCTAAGTCGCTTCAGTCGTGTCCGACTCTGTGACCCCATAGACGGCAGCCCACCAGGCTCCCCCGTCCCTGGGATTCTCCAGGCAAGAACACTGGAGTGGGTTGTCATTTGCTTCTCCAATGCATGAAAGTGAAAAGTGAAAGTGAAGTCGCTCAGTTGTGTCTGACCTTCAGCGACCCCATGGACTGCAGCCTACCAGGCTCCTCCATCCATGGGATTTTCCAGGCAAGAGTACTGGAGTGGGGTGCCATTGCCTTCTCCGAAGCACATGTCTAGCTTTGTCTATTACTATGTTCTGTTAGCTTCATTTTTTTCTTCAAAAGCAACTACATAAGAACAATGCACATACCTATATAAGGATTTACATGAAATAAGCTTATTTACATAAATAAGCTAAAGATACACCTTAAAATGTTTACATGACATGGCAACGTCTTAGCAAATGGTCACTTTATTGTAAGTAAATTATTAGTACCCACTTGCTAAGATGTTTTTTTGTTTTTTTTTCATAGAAAAATAGAATCTTTATCTAGTGTGTAAACTAGCCATCCAAACGTTACCTTCTAAAATAAGGACATACTTTGTAAAATTCATGTATAATATATAGTGTTAGTGAAAATCACTCAGTCGTGTCCGACTCTTTGCAACCCCATCTACTGTAGCTGGCCAGGCTCCTCTGTCCATGGAATTCTCCAGGAAAGAATAGTGGAGTGAGTAGCCTTTCCCTTCTCCAAGGGATCTTTCCAACAAAGGGATCAAACCCATGTCTCCCACATCATAGGCAGATTCTTTACCAGCTGAGCCACCAGAGAAGCCCAAGAATACTGGAGTTTGGTAGCCTATCCCTTCTCCAGTGTATCTTCCTAACCCACAAATCGAACTGGGGTCTCCTGAATTGCAGGTGGATTCTTTACCAGATGAGCTACCACAGAAGCGCATAATATATAAGTACTGGACAACTGAATATGGGGAAATTCTCTAAGAAAATTAGCAATAAATATAAATAAAAATATAGAAGTTTTCCCATCCATAGAATATCTGCATCCGCACAGCAGAAAACACTTTGCTATCATGTTAAACTTTAGATTCTTTTTTCACATGTGTTTATCTATGTAGAATCCTATCAGTTTGAAAAGGATGTTTTTCAATTATTTTACCAATTAATTTAATTCAGTTGAAATCAATTTTATGACATAGTTTTTAATAATGATGGAAATTATGTGTTCTGAAAGATATTATTTATAATAGTGAAGTTACTATAATGTGGTAATGCTGTAAGATATTAATGAGATATTTACAATTATTTCAATATATGTATATCATAAAAGACTTTCAAAAAAACATCTTAAAAGCTTACCTTAGACAGTGGATATTTTTGTCAACCTTTTGAAAAAAAAATTATTACTTCTACATAAATGATACAATTAAATATCATAGTTAAAGTCTTCCTTAGGATAAGAGTAAATTGTGTGGAAAAAAAAGTACTTTTATTTCATCCTTTCAGTCGAAGGTGGAAGTATTACCTTGAACAATACTTTCTACAAATATTTTTCCTCTGCTCATTATGGGCACAAATGAATCACTAGATTACTCAAGATTGCCACCAACTTGGCTAATGCTAAACTCTGCATGGATTGATCAACTAGCAAACTCTTGCAAATTCTAAACACAGTGCCTGGTATGATGTTATGATTTTGGAGTCTGAGGATCATAATTAAGTTCCATACCACAGTACTTTTAAGGACAAGAAAGATTTTGAGACAAAATTTCCTCATTGGTCAAAAAAAAAAAAAAAAATCACATAGCATTGTTAGGGGAAGCACACTGATTGAAACCGCCCACCCTGGCCAGGCACCATAGTAACCATTTGCATGAGTTATTTTATGACAGAAGATCCTGATAAGGAATATGGAACTAATAAGCCACCACCAACTGGAAGAGTTCCGGAAAGATCTAAAGGAGACACCGTGTGTCCGTCCACTTCCCAGAATCCCTCTCGCTAGCATCCATCTTGACTGAGTGATGCGTGCACCACCAGGAAAGACTCTGAATTAGAATGATTGGCCAAAGACCACCCGGAAACTAATCCCATCACCATAAAACCCGAAACTGCGAGCCACGCAGCAGAGCAGTTCTCCTGGGTTCCCTTACCCTACTGCTCTCCACCCGGGTGCCCTTTCCCAATAAAATCTCTTGCTTTGTCAGCACATGTGTCTCCTCGGACAATTCATTTCCGAGTGTTAGACAAGAGCCCAGTTTTGGGCCCTAGAAGGGGTCCGCCTTCCTGCAACAGCATGAATGCCATTTGCAGCAGCATTGGTAGACCTAGAGATTATCATATTAAGTGAAGAAAGTCAGACAGGCAAAGACAAATATCACATAGTATCAGTATCACTTATACGTGGTGTGTGGGTTAGTCACTCAGTTGTGTCTGACTCTTTGTGACCCCATAGACTGTAGCCTGCCAGGCTCCTCTGTCCATGGGGTTCTCCAAGCAAGAATACTGGAGTAGGGTGCCATTTCCTTCTCCAACTCATATGTGGAATCTAATTTAAAAAGTGATACAAAATGAAGTTATTGACAAAGCAGTTACAGATATTGCAAACAAATTTATGGCTACCAGATGGGAAACGTGGAGGGGAGGGATAAATCAGGAAGTTGAGATTAACAAACACACAATACTATATATTTATATATCTAATATGTAGTTACTTACAATACTATATATAAGATAGATAACCAACAAGGACCTACTATAGCTCAGGGAACTCTACTCAATATTCTGCAATAATCTATATAGATAAAGAATCTGAAAAAGTATAAATATAAGTATATATATGACTGAATCATGTTGTACAATAAAACTAACACTATATTGTAAATCAACTATATTTTAATAAACTTAAAAAAATGGAATGACATTAACATGTACCTCCCAGAGTTGATGAAGAAAATACATGAGAACGTAGGTAAAAATGATTTTACAACATTGACATTTTTCCTTTCATAAAAAGAATCATTGGACAAATATACTTTGGGGCAGATAAGTCCACAGGAGACTTGCTGTCATCTGGTGCTCCACTTCCCACAGCTGGATGAGGCCACAGCAGTGGATTTCTCAGGAAATAAAACCAGAGTCAAAATAACCATTAGCAACAATGGCCATTTTTGCAACCAAAGTGTTATAAATGTTTTCTAATATGTAATTACTTTAGGGCAATAAAGTGCATGGTGAAAAAGTACAGAAGTGTAAACAAATGCTTAAGGAATCAATATAGAAAAAACAGCAGTACACTTAGTCTTTTTCTGTGAACACAGAAAAGCACACTAAATGAGGATATTTACTTCTTAATCTGAGGAAGTTGGGGGGGCGGGTGGAATTTAACTCTAAAACCTGGGTGTTTACTTACCCTGGTTCCCCTTGATCTACACTAATGGTGTTCAGAGGACAGTGTTGTTTTTGTGTTTATATTGTTTTATTTTGTTTTTAAAAATTCTCTGCTTTCATAATGTTTTCATTAGCCTAGGCTAAACAGGAATATCACTCATGCTAATGATTTTGAATTGTTTTCTTCAAAGCCAAGAAGGTTTTAAAACCCCTCTTCTTCCTAAATCCCTTTTTTCCTGCCCCTCCTTTTAATTTCCTTTTTTTATTCACTGACTTGCTGCTTAAAGAAACAGTTGCAGCCAGATTGGAGAGCACTGTGAAATGAATGGCTGTGGTATTTATCCCTTCTTTTGGCAAAACTCCTTTGTGTAAGTGCATTAAAGACGGCTGAAACTAATGTTAACACGTGCACATTTCAGTGAGTTTCCCTGGAAATGAGGCATGCTGGAGGAATGGCATGATTTTTTCATGTTGGAATGAAAGTATCTTCAATCAAAACAAAATTAAAATGCTAACACTGCTCCCTCCTCCTTGCTTAAACATTCTGTCAAACCGCATTCGTTTCAGGTTTTTAATTTATTACATGAAACAAGTGATACCAATACTTCCCCCTCTAATATCTGCTGATGTTTTTCAACAATTAAGTTCTCCAGACAAGCAATAAAATGCTGCTCTCATTTTTATGATATGGTAGTTCTTTCTCCTGGCTTTTAAATAAATGATAGGATGCCGTCTGTGAAACAGCAAGTGGGACTTTATGGGTTGGATTTTTATTAACCTCATATAATCAGCTAACTAGTCTTTCTTCCCCAAGCACAGGTAGGGTTAGAAGTCAAGGACAGGGAAGTTAGCCATTAAAAATCTGCTGAATAAAGCAATTTTATAGTCTGAACAGGAAATCAGAGATTCTCTTGAGTTGCTAAGGTCTCTGAAGTTACTGGGATTCCCAGTAACTTGTGGGTGCATTGGTAAAGAACTCACCTGCCATTGTAGGAGACGCAAGAGATACAGGTTCAATCCCTGGGTCAGAAAGATACCCTTGAGAAGGAAATGGCCATCCACTCCAGTGTTCTTGCCTGGAGAATTCCATGGACAGAGGAGCCTGGTAGGCTACAGTCCATGGTGTCACAAAGAGTGTGACTGAGCATGCACATGCATGCATGCAGGTTGAAGTCACTAGACTTAAAAAAACATCTAGTTACCCATGCTCAGAGGCTACCTCTAGTCTCCATCTCCCTTTTTAAAACATTGTACTCAAAAGAAAATAAAAATAAAGCAAAATAAAATATATTCTCTTTAAATGTTATTTTTTATCTTCCAAAATGCTTTGCATTTTAGGCACACAGGACTGAATACTACAAGCTCAAGGATGGGCAAAATATCTTCCACCAACTATAATAAAATGGTATTTCTGGAAAGTTTTTGCAAATGCAGCATATGGAATTTCTCTAACTTTTTTTTCTGCTCATCTTGAGAGGAGTAAGAGAATGTTACAAGTTTTTTAATTGGAAGTTATCTAGGATATTTTTCACTTAACTTGAGAAAAGGTCAATTTCCTATTACCTTTACTTCAATCTTGCCACCATTGGGAACTAGAAACCATGAGTATCCATATGTATACACTCACATTACCAATAGAAAACAGATGATCCTTAGTAAATGAGACAAGTAACTGAACGACAAGCTGTCTTCACTGCCATTAAACTTGAAACTAATCAGAAAGGTGTCCCAGGTACCCTAACACTATTTGCCATGATACTTCACAAATACAATTCAATGACATATCTCTTTAATTCTAAAAGACGTAAACTATACTATCAAAGTGTCACTAACATATTATATTTACAATTCAATTATTCTTTCAATAATGACTAAACCAAAAATAGTCTCAGTATTTGGCTTTCAAGGCACTTTTGAAGCCTAATATATTCTATTCAAATATTCCCTTTTTCACCTCAGGAAAAATGTACAGACAGCATGTATGATTTCTGCACTTTCAATTCTGCATTGTCAGTGGAATCCTAACTTTAATAGAGGCCCAGAAGCCAGTGTGCTTCTGGATAAACTGGATTCAGGGGTGGAGATGGGTGTAATTTGAAAAAGGCCTCATGGTATATACAATAAAAACTTAGAAGCTTGAGGCAACTTAGTGTGAATATAAATAGCCCCGTACATTTCAACAGCCTCCAGGTTCATCTTTAATAAAATATGTGCAATGTATAGTATCCTTGGCATTACTAACTTTCTAGTCTGTATAATTATTTCTTCAGGGTCAGGAGGTTATGTTGTGCATTATAAGCTATTTAGCACCATCCCTGGACTCAGGGTCATTCAATATCTTAAGACAAAAAGCTAAATGGTGTTACTTTGTTCATTCACCCAACTTAAAACCTGTGAACTCCTACCCTCTGCAATTAACTGTAATGAAGCTACTGTATATTCTTTCATCAATAGCAATAGGAATTGTGGTTAAAAAGAGAGTAATACTTGTTCTACTTGAACAAGTAGATAATACTACATAATGCTTGTTCTTACATAGAACAATGTTCTATACTACTCATAATAGTATTTTAGAAAGCTAAAACGAAAGTTACAATTTTTAAGAGCTAATAGTAAAATTTTTATTTCATCACCCCCCCCGCCCCCGCCCGCCATGAATTCATCATCCCTCCATTATTTAGCCTGGCCAACAAAGACAGGTTTGACTACGATGTTCCAGTACCGAGCAACGTTTTGAATTTTACACAGTATTGCCAGTCCCATTACAGAAACATTTATTGGAAATGTTCATAGGTGCATGAATGGCTCAAGGCCTTTGGAAAACAAAGGTGAAGATATTAAAGGAAGTACCAAATGATTTTTGAGCAGAAATTAGAGAACAATGACCTCTGCCTGAGGAATTGTGGAAGACTTTGAAGTCAGCTTCCTTGGTGTTCAATAAGAGAGGGAAAATTATTCAAGCAACACAGGGACAGAGTCAAAAATGCATATAAAGGGATGGTGAGAAATCAATGTAATTAAAATCTTACCTCCAGAAAGGGTAGCAATAACAGGAGACAAAGCCAGAAGGGGGAATGTTAGCAAGTAAATAACAGAAAGAGACCCTTCAGTGTTTTAAACTGCAAGGTAACCTGTTCATATCTGCAGTTTAGAAGGATGGCTCTGCAGGTGTATGTAGAATGAAATGGAATAGAGCAGACCTAAAATACGAGATAGGGTTTGCTGTCCATTAAGGAGGTATTTCAGTTGAAAGTGAGATATTGAACTGAAAAAAAATTGCATAAGGGATTGAAAACAGAGGAAGAGATTCAAACAAAATTTAGGATGTAGAATGGACAGAACTGCAAAATGATTGGAGTTGAAAATGAAGAAATGAGGGCGATTTTTCTCTACTGACTCCCATGAGGTGATTTGGCTAGATAGTAATGTCATTTTCAGAGATAGGAAAAGAGGCAAGGAACAAATTTTAAGGAAATGCATTGTTAACCGTAGAGAGTATGTCATTGCACTAAATACCAAAGCAACATGTATCACAAAGAATATTTACTGTATTTCTGTGTAAATTGTAGAAATGTTTGTTAAGATGGGAAATCTGGTTTCTTAAATCACAGGCTCTCCAAAAGGAACTTTACTTGTTGATATTATTTCTATTAATTATAGGGGATTCCACTGGGAATCTTTAAACTTCATTTCCATGAATGTAATGCCTTAATACAGTATAGTTAGAGAATGTGCTGGGAAACAGTACTTGAAACAGTAGTGTGCTCACTGGAGGGAAGAAAACTGCTGATTAATACACAAGAATTCTCTGACATTAAATTAAAGAATTTAATTAAATTAAAGAAATTAATTTAATTAAATGCAGCCACGAAATTAAAGACACTTGCTTCTTGGAAGAAAAGCTATGACAAACCTAGACGGCATATTAAAAAGCAGAGACATTACTTGGCTGACATAGGTTCGTCTAGTCAAAGATATGGTTTTTCCAGTAGTCATGTACGGATGTGGGAGCTGGACCATAAGGAAAGCTGAGTGCTGAAGAATTGATACTTTCAAACTGGTGTTGGAGAAGACTCTTGAGAGTCCCTTGGACTGTAAGGAGATCAAACCAGTCAGTCCTCAAGAAAATCAATCCTGAATATTCACTGGAAGGACTGAAGCTGAAGCCCTAATACTTTGACCACCTGATACAAAGAGCTGACTCATTGGAAAAGACACTGATGCTGGGAAAGATTAAGGCAGAAGGAGAAGGGGATGACAGAGGATGAGCTGGTTGGAATGCATCACCGACTCAATGGACATGAGTTTGAGCAAGCTCTGAGAGATGGTGATAGACAGGGAAGCCTGGCATGCTGCAGTCCATGGGGTCACAAAGAGTTGGACATGACTCAGTGACCGAACAGCAAATCCTCTAGACAAATAAATGGTATGGACTTATCCCTTAAAATAGGCAGATGTACACCTATGTAATCTTTCTCTTCCAATTTCTAAATTCATAGACAGCCTTCTAATTTCATGATTTTTATATTCATGAATTCCATTCTTTGCATGGAATTCATCTTGTACAACCCTTGATTTAGGGTTGTACAAATTTAATCATAGGTATTATTTTTAAAAATCAAATATATATATACATGGAGGTATATCTTTAGTGTCAATAGGGAATATTCTTCTTCCAAATAAACTCATATAGATCATGGTTTTACAACCCTGTACTACTGACATTTCGGTTGGATCATTCCTCACTGACAGTAGGGAAGGGGAAAATGTCAGGTGCACTGTGAACCTCTGCTCACTAGCATTAGCAACCCCCAGTTCTGACAATCTCAAATGTCTCCAGGATTTGTCAAATGTCTACTGGAAGGCACATTCACTCCATTTGAAAACCTCAGCTACAGAAAATGACTAGTACTTTTGTAAAACTCCCACAAAAGAATGTCTGATGTAATTGGCCTCTATTATCAATAGGTTTTGCATCCTCGGATTCAACCAACTTCAGACTGAAGATATTTAAAAAATTCAAGAAAGTTCCACAACTTGAACTTGCCACACTGGCAACTATTTACATGGCATTTGCATTGTATTAAGAGTATTAAAAATCTAGGGATGATTTAAAGTATACACTGGGTGGGGGGGGGCATGCCTAGGTTATATACAAATAGTATGCCATTTTATATGAGGAACTTGGGCATCCTTGGATTTTGGTATCTGTGATGGGGGGATAGGTGTCCTGGAACCAGTCTCCTGCAAAGATACTAAAGGATAAACACAAAACTATGAGAGAAATCTAAATGACCTGGGGCAAAGTGATAGCTTTAGATACAAATCAAAAGTATAATCCATGAATTGTTCTTCTTTCCAAAGAAAAATCTTCTCATGGGAAAATTTTCTAGAACAGAAACAGCTAAGGCCAGTGTTTAGATCTCCTAGTTTGAGGAGGACAACTCAGTATTTTCTCCTACCTCCCTATTCTCATTGTAAGAGTGAAAATTTTCTATTTTTCATGGATGACTGAGATTTAGACAATAAAGTTATTATATCACAGCAGCTGCTTTTTATCTATTTTTTTCATCTTCCTTTTTACAAAATTAACTTTCCCTTTAAGAAATTAAATCCTCAAACTTGAGTAAGGAACAAAGTGATATCTTCATATCAACAGGAAATTCATCAACTAAAAAAGAAGTGAAGTACTGTAAAATTTAGTTAATAATTGAATATAGTTCCATCTGCAATATAAGCAAGTTTATGCTCTTATGGAAAATGTTAACTTCATTTAATACTGTAATGGGAAATCTGTAACTTATGGGCAAGTTAAGGGATATATTAGGATCAGATACAAAAATCTGCTAATACTCATATAATACAGTTACTGAAGATTTAATAGAAAGCCTGTTTTTCTCTTCTCTGCCATTCCTTTGTCCCAGTCTTGCTCTGTAGAACCAAGTATTTCGTCCCTCTCTTTATTATCATTCATATTTCTTAGTCTTATTTTCAGGATACTAGAAATCTATTTGCTCCCTGTATTTATTTCCTTGTTTCCTGATATATTATCCATTTCATTCTGGGGGCTACTCCTCCCCTTAACTCTTAGCAGGTAGTCTGATAGAAATAGTGTTTTTCCCTTTAACACAGAACATCTGATTTTTCAGCTAGACAGTTGGTCACGCAGATTAGATACTATCCTGATGGTATACGTGGCCATCTAACAAAGCTGGAAGAGGATGGAAGTGAAAGTACTGAGTGGCAGTATTTGGAAAACTTTTTAAAAGAGAAGTTCCCCATTCTGTTGTTAACGTTTCTCCCTTTCCTCAAACCTGTTACCTGGAATGTAGATTTGATGGCTGGAGCTCTGGCTGTACATTTACACATTTAGTATGAACATGCTATGTCAGAGATGCCCAAAAGCAATGCTGAAAGGAAACTCAGTGTTGCCTTTGTAGACCAGGAGTGCCATATCAGCCCTCATCTGCCTCAAGACTTGTATATAAGAAACAAACTTGAATAATGCTTTGTTTCTAAAACTGTTGTGATTTGGAGACCCTGTTTTTCACATAGGAATCTAACTTTAACAGATATGGGTGAGAATCTACTCTGAATGGAGCACATGATCTAAGTCTAAGTTAAAAAGTTGATCACATTTCTCTGTTTCAGAGGGAGACATTTACTACACCAGTGTCTTGTAAGAAGGCATACTTAGAGCTATCTCAAACTCATACTTAGCCAGAAAAATATTGATAAGTGAACTATAAAGATGCTATCCCTCTCACAAAACCTCTAAGTATATTTTGGTTTAAATATCAAAATTCATATGACCTTGGTGTGTAGTAAAAACATCACATTGTCGTTGTTTACTCAGTCACATCCAACTCTTTTTGACTCCATGGACTGCAACACGCCAGACTTCCCTCTCTTTCACTGTCTCCTGGAATTTGCTCAAATTCATGTCCATTGAGTTGGTGATGCTATCTAACCATCTTATTCTCTACCACCCTCTTCATCTTTTGCCTTCAATCTTTCCCAACATCAGGGTCTTTTCCAATGAGTTGGCTCTTTGATCAAGTGGCCAAAGTACTGGAGTTTCAGCTTCAGCATTAGTCCTTCCAATGAATCAGTTCAGTTCAATTCAGTTCAGTCACTCAGTGGTGTCTGACTCTTTGCGACCCCATGAATCGCAGCACGCCAGGCCTCCCTGTCCATCACCAACTCCTGGAGTTCACCCAGACTCACGTCCATTGAGTCAGTGATGCCATCCAGCCATCTCATCCTCTGTCGCCCCCTTCTCCTCCTGCCCCCAATCCCTCCCAGCATCAGAGTCTTTTCCAGTGAATCAACTCTTCGCATGAGGTGGCCAAAGTACTGGAGTTTCAGCTTCAGCATCATTCCTTCCAAAGAAATCCCAGGGTTGATCTCCTTCAGAATGGACTGGTTGGATCTCCTTGCAGTCCAAGGGACTCTCAAGAGTCTTCTCCAACACCACAGTTCAAAAGCATCAATTCTTCGGCGCTCAGCCTTCTTCACAGTCCAACTCTCTCATCCATATATGACCACATATTCAGGGTTAATTTCCTTTAGGACTGACTGGTTTGATCTCCTTGCAGTCCAAGGGAATCTCAAGAGTCTTCTGCAACACCACAATTCAAAAGCATCAATTCTTCGGTGCTCAGCCTTTTTTATGGTCCAACTCTCACATCCATACACGATTACTGGAAAAACCATAGCTTTGACTAGATGGACCTTTGTTAGCAAAGTGATGTCTTTGCTTTTTAATACACTGTCTAGGTTTGTCATAGCTTCATAAGCAGACTACATATGACTTCCAGGGGTAGCAATGAATGACCTCACAGTTACACAATTAAGACAAATATGTAGGGAACCATGAAACTTCTTCACAGGCAATAAATGCTATAACTAGAACAGTCTGATGTGAGTTTAACATATTCTGGGATTTGTGATCTGTGGAAAACCATGGTGTCTGGTGCTAACTGCAAAATGCCTTTTGTTACGTGGCATGATGCAGGAGCTAAACCATCTTCACTCACTCATTCCAACCATTCCTTCCGGGTCCGCTGCACAAATGCCAGAATCACAATGTCTTCTGACCAGTGTGTGAGAAAGAGAAAAGGAAGCTTTGTAGCTTATTAAGGTATAACAAAATACAAATTATAAATAATACAAGGAAATACTGATTTCATTAAAAAGCAGTCATCCATTCTCAGTCACTAAAAGCAGTTTACATAGAATTAACTCAGCACTCGAACTAATACTACTTAAAGAACATAGTCCCTCTCTTAATTGTATGTTCAGATAATTAACTGAGCACAAGAGGCACAGTGCAGATCACAGCATTGAGTTTTCCCATCTTGTTTAAATTTGTAAAGATGTAGCAAGTGGATATATAAAATGTTCTTACACTTGTTTTTCAGTGCTAATGTATTATTTTACTTGAAATAATGCATGGACATTGAAAATGCTCAGAAAGTATGAACAGTAAAAGAAGGGGTAAAATATCACTCTTTCTGACACTAAAAGACAATTGATATTACGGCTTTGGCATATTGTATTCCAGTTTTTAATTTTTTCCTTAATTGAACCAGTTTCTATTGCAAAATGTTTTTTTTAACATATCAAAAATCTTTGCAAAATTATTTAATGGCTATATAATATTTTAAGGTAAAGCTATGTTCTCTGTCATTTTTAAAGTATATAAGTCCTTAATAAAAAAATACTAATACAAAAATAAACTCAAAATGAATTAAAGACCTAAATGTAGGACAGATACTATTAAAACTCCTAGAGGAAAACTTAGGAAACTTACATAAATTTCAGCAATATTTCTTTGGATCTATCTCCTAAAGCAAAGAAAATAAAAGCAAAAATAAACAAATGGGATGAAATAAAAGTTTTTGCATAGCAAAGGAAACTATCAACAAAATCTGTATTGAATGTTGAATAAGAGAAGATACTTGCAAATGATATGAGTGGTAAGTGCTTAATATCCAACATATATAATCGGCTCATACAATTCAACATCAAAAAAAATAAACAACCTATCCTTTAAAAAAAATGGCAGAAGAACTGAATACACATTTTTCCAAAGAAGACATGCTGATGGCCATCAGGTGCATGAAAAGATGCTTGACATCATTAATCATCAGGAAAATGCAAATCAAGACCACAATGAGATATCACCTCACACCTGTCAGAGCGGCTATCATCAAAAAGAACACAAAAACAGTTGTTGAAGAGGATGTGGAGGAAAGGGAATAGTACCACACTGTTGGTGGAAATATACATTAGTATAAACACTGTGAAACACAATATGGAGGTTTCTCAAACAACTAAAAACTGAACCCCAGAATTCCACTACTGGGTCTATATTCTAAAAAAAGAAAAACACTAATTCAAAAAGATGCACACAACTCAATGTTTGTATCAGAATTATTTACAATTGTCAAGACAAGGAAGCAACCTAAGTGTGCATGAACAGATGAATGGATAAAGAAAAAGCAGTATGTATGTATGCATACACACACACACACACACACATACATATAGAAAGAAATACTACTCAGCTATAAAAAATGAATGAAGTGTTGCTATGTGCAGAAACATGGATGGACTTGGAGGGCATTATGCTAAGTGAAATATGTCAGAGAAAGACAAATACTGTATGATATCACTTATACTGTTCATGGGGTTCTCATCACTTGTATGTGGATCAAAAAAAACACAACACACTAGTGAATAAAACAAAAAAGAAGTGGACTCTTAGATACAAAGAATAAGCTAGTGGTTATCAGTGGAGAAAGGAGAGGGAGAAGAGGCAATATAGGGGTAGAGGGAAGACAAGGGGATTATTATAGGATTATATGAAATCATGTGTGTGAAAATTTTGAAAGTTACAAAGCACTGTAAAAGTTAAAGAATCTTTCACTCAATAAAAAAAGTACTTTAAGTACTAATAAGTATCTTGGACATAGGATTTCATACCTAAATAAACATTAATAGAGACCACATTAGTTACAGGACAAACTTTGAAAGAATAAAATAAGAAATGTGTTTCACAAATATGTTTGTGAAATACTGCATACAATTTGTTCCCTGTTGTAGTATCTTAAAAAAACAATAGCATTGATATGTCAATAATCATGATTTAAAGAAAACTAGCTGGTTTTCTTCTCATTTTCTCAAATTATTTTTATGACAAGAGCTTTTTCATATTACTTATTTGTGTGTGTTACATACTCTAGGAAATACTATAATAAAGAATTTTTAAAAAAACATGTTAGAGTGAGGCCAAAATTACCCACAATCTAGTTTTTAAATATCCCAGTAAAAGCATATACCCTATATTTCTTAAAATATTTCTGAAGAAATAATGAATGTTAATATTAACAAATGCAAAGAAGACAAAGAAGCAATCAAAAACATTTCCCCAGTGGACTCTAAATTCTCTCATAAGAAATCACCACGACAAAAATGGAATGAACCCGATTCTAGGCATTTCTCAAATCACATATATAAAGATATAAAGACATACCAGTATGTAGGTATATTAATTAAATGTTAGTGGACAGGCTCATAGATAAGTAAATGATCTTTAAATTTTGCATTATGCTATATTTAAAAGTTATTTTAATAAAATGAATTTATTTTTAACCAAAGCAATATAAACTTGGAGACCCTGAAAATATTGGTAAGATACAAGTAAATTTTTCTTTCACAGATAAAATATTTTATAAACAATCTCTGTAAAGGTCAGATAAAATTTTGATAAATAGTAAGAGTTTCACATCATCCTTAGACTAAATAATTTAAACTACTTCAGACAATGTACTTTACTTCTAGCATTAAAGATGAAGAAATTAGCTCACTTAGCTTTTGTTCCACTTCTACTACATTCAAAAGTGTTGGAATAAATTTTTTAAGACCCAGTATGGTCTTGCAGTGTGTGGATTATAGTCTTTAGTTCCAGGATGTTTTCCTCTTTACATCTTTGAGTATTTTTGTGTTCTTCATATTCTTCAAAACTCCAGTCATGCTTCATTTTACTTTGACTATTGTTACATATAGTCAATTTTATCTTTATTACTTTCTCTTTCCTTTAAGTGCTTCTTTCAAGCCTATATCATAACCATAATCTCTAGTTGGGTTTCAATAGTTTTATGTTTTATAATATCTTTATCTTGTCACTCCTTTTTAAAAGAGAGGTCACATTTCTTTGCAATTTCTTTGAACTTGAAGAATTTTTGTCTAATATCTTGTTTTCCCCCTACAAGTAATTGTCCCATATTGTGTGTTCTTTAAGTATCTTTCTCTTCTCTTGTAGTTTCCATTTTTAAGGTCATGGATTTTATCTCCCCACTTAGGAGTTATGTTCAAACCATGACAGCTTGTGTACTGCATACTGTCAAATGAACATATAACAAACAAAAAGGCGAAGGGGCACCAACTTTGATTTCTTTTGTCTTGAGTACCCTCTTACTAAGTTGGCTATTTCATTTTAACACAAGCCCAGCCCCATCCTCACTCCTCCAATTATCGGCATTTAAGCAGTGCTAGCTGGGCTTCCCTGGTGGCTCAGCCAAAAAAGAATATGCCTGCAATGCAAGGAGAGGCAGGTTCAATCCCTAGGTCGGGAAGATCTCCTGGAGGAGGAAACAGCAACCCACTCCAGTATTTCTGCCTGGGAAATCCCATGGGCAGGGGAGCCTGGTGAACTACAATCCATGGGGTCACAAGAGTCAGACACAACTTAACGACTAAACCATCACCACCACCAGAGGGGTGTAGCTCATTGATCTGGTGATTGCTGCTTCCTCTCCTCTCTTCACCCCTCTTGACATCCAGGACTCTCCTTTGCATAGAAGTTCAGTTACAGACAATAAAAATGACTACCATGTTTTCTCCATTAGCATCATGTTCACTGCCACGTTATGAGAATGAATTAGCTTTCTACACAGATGTCTCCTAACTCTGTAATAATCTTAGAGCTCAGATGTCCTCATTCTACTTTAGGGATGAGGAGATAAACTGCCATCACTGCAACACCTGCTTTTACTTCCTGACTCAAGGATTGAACCAGGCTGTCCTGCATTTGCAGGCAGATTCTTTACCATCTGAGCTACAAGGGAAGCCCTTGTAGCTTCCCCCGCCCCCCCTTTTTTTCTATGTAGCTTCATCTCTCAGGCTATTCTCTGGCTCACATTTGGTAGTGGTCAGAGCTACTGGCAGCGTGTTCTGGTTGTTGCCAATACTTGTACCACTGATGCTCTCAATAGATTTTGAAGAAGGAAAACAGGTTAAAACTTTTCTTTTTTCTGCCTTCCATAGCCAGAAAACTGACTCCAGGCTTATAATCTTTAAAACATTGCAGATTTATTCAAGGTGTGTTTAAGGATAGTTTGAGTATTTCAGAATTTGTCTCTGTTTATTTTTAACTTGGGGTTTCCCTGGTGGCTAAGCAGTAAAGAATCTGCCTGTCAATGCAGGAGACACAAGAAACCTGGGTTCAATCCTTGGGTCACAAAGATCCTCTGGAGAAGGAAATGGCAACCTACTCCAGGGTTATTTGGAAAGTTCTGTGGACAGAAGAGCCTGATAGGCTACAGTCCATGGAGTTGCAAAGAGTCAGACAAGGCTTAGTGACTCAACAACAACAACACAAACAATTTTTAACTAAGTCAGCAAACATATCTAGTATACTTAATCTAGACCATGAACTATGCAAGGTAGCAGAAATAGAGAAATGAGGTTTTTTTTAATCTTACAGTTGAAGACGTCACAAATCCAGCACTGAAGGTAGACATGTAAATAAGCAGATAAGATGCAGTGTGTGTGTGCGTGTGTGTATTTTAATGACACAAATACACCAATAGAGGTATGGGAACTAAGAGAAGGGAGCAAAGGAATTGCCTATTACTGCAAAGAGAAGATGATATCTGAACTGTGGCTTAAAATATTAATAGGAATTTACCAGGCAGAGGTAGACAGGAAGAAGTAGTTATGGAGAAAACTGTCTGCAAAGAAAGGCATGAAGGCATAAGATATCTTCGTTGGTTTGAGGACACTCGGTGACATTTTCTTTCTGAAAGAGTTGGGTGTGTATAGGGAGGATAGAAGTGAATTTGAATAAGTAAACTTGGGACAATAATGTTAAGGACATTACCTTTTAACATAGAGAAATTAGTAGGGGATGATGGATGACTTAGTTTTGAGATTCTAATGAAGTAGGAAATGCAAGGCTGACCTTACATAGCACGTGTCTCTCAAGCACTAGATACTGCTTTGCTAAGACTGCAGAGTTTCAGTCTAAGGCATTTTGTCATCACAGCTTCAACTCTGTCCTCTCAAGCACAGCCCACTCATACAGAGCAACTCTATTATGTCTTAAGCTCGTTTTATTCTCAGATGCCATAATATGAAAAGTGTTCCATTCCATTATTCAATTAGCTCCGCTGCAATATATAAACAGCAGGTACATTCACTCAAGACCACAGTGGTAGGCAAAGTCTAAGCAGGGGAAGGAACTGGTCAAACCTGTTTTTGAATTATTTTGTTACACTTCACTTAAATTTGTCAATTATGGCTTCCTTTCAAATATTATTTGAATTTAATAGGAGTCCTAAGAAACATAACCTGCAGGAGCTCTTACTGCAAACCTTTAATTTCTTTCAAACAATTTTGCCAATCTTTTTTTTTTTTTGTAATTTCCTGCTCATAAAACCTCAGGTGGTTATTTTGCATGAAGTTAATTATTTTCCCCATATTTGTTGAGTATTAAACCAGGATGAGTTCTTGAGGTTTTTGCTTCAGCTTCTTCAAATGTACAATTAGAGGCAGATCAGAAAGTCAATATATTCAATTCATTCTATAGCAAAATAACTGAAAATTTCCAAGTACTGAAAATAAGAGAAGCCAGGGACCAAATATTGTACTATGGATAAATATACTATACAGAAATCTCAGTATGGGGAGAACATGACACAGTAAAATGAGTAGTAATATTAAGGAAAGAACCAATAAGTTACAATAGCTAACCCTTGTTCTTTAAAACCTTTTATAGAATGGTATTATAGGATTTTTCTATTCTGCAAATACTAATCTATATTGACTAGAAAAAAAATATGGTGAAATTAACTGTATTGAGTGGACACCTCCTTTTATAAGTTCACTTATATGTGTCTATATATGACAAGTGCACAGAAACCAAAAATCCACAGTGTTGGCTAGGGCTAAGAATGGATAGGTGAAATGATATTTAATAAGCATGGGGTTTCTCTGGGGTGATAAAATGTTCTGAAATTTATTGTGGTAATGCTTACATAATTTGGTGAATAAATTAAAAACCACTAATTGTACACTTCAACATGGTGATTTTTATGAAATGTGAATTATATCAGTGAAAAAAACAAGGTAACACAATAGAAGATTAGGAAAAGAGTTGAGTAGACCCTTCACAAAAGAGGAAACCCAAATGGCCAAAAGATATGTCTTTTTTTTTAATGCTTAACTTCATTAAGCAGCAGAAAAATGCAAATAAAATGACACCAGTACATATCTATTAGAATAGACAGAGCAAAAGAGAAGTAATGCCAAATTTGGGGAAAGATGGGATACAACCACTACTCTCTTATTCTGACAGTGCGTGCGTCCTAAGTCACTTACGTCATGTTCAGTTCTTTGCGACTCTACAGACTGTAGCCCACCAGGCTCCTCTCTCTATGGGATTCTGCAGGCAGAAATACTGAAGTGGGTGGCCATGCCCTCCTCCAGGGGATCTTTCTAACTCAGGGATCAAACCAATGTCTCCTGCGTCTCCTGAACTGGCAGGCAGGTTTCTTTATCACTGAGCCAGTTGGGAAGCTCATTCTGACAGTAAGTATACTTAAACAGTTTATAAAAACTTTTTGAACTATCTACTAAAGCTAAACAAACAGATACATAAAACTCTTCAATTCCATTCCTAGGTAACTATACAATAGGTTTACATTGATAAAAGCACAGGTACTAAAATGTTCATGTGTGCTCAGTCATGTCCAACTCTGTACAATCCCAAGGACTATAGCCTGCCAGATGCTCTGTCCATGGAATTTTCCAGGCAAGAATACTGGAGTGGTTTGCCATTTCCTATTCCAGGGAACCTTCCTGACCCAGGGATCAAACCCACATCTCCTGCATTGGCAGGCAGATTCTTTACTACTGCACCAAGTGGGAAGCACAAAATGTTTATAGTATCACTGTTTATAATAGCCAAAAAATTGGAAACCTCACTATTAATGATGTTTATCAAAACTGAATGGATATGTAAATTGTGGCATCAGTTCAGTTCAGTTGCTCAGTCATGTCTGACTCTTTGCAACCCCATGAGCTGCAGCACGCCAGGCCTCCCTGTCCAACTCCAGCTCCCACCCAAACTCATGTCCATTGAGTCAGTGATGCCATCCAACTATTTCATCCTCTGTAGTCCCCTTCTTCTTCTGCCCTCAATCTTTCCCAGCATCAGAGTCTTTTCCATGAGTCAGCTCTTCGCATCAGGTAGCCAAAGTATTGGAGTTTCAGTTTCAACATCAGACCTTCCAATGAACACCCAAGACTGATCTCCTTTAGGATGGACCAGTTGGATCTCCTTGCAGTCCAAGGGACTCTCAAGAGTCTTCTCCAACACCACAGTTCAAAAGCATCAGTTCTTCCGCGCTCAGCTTTCTTTATAGTCCAACTCTCACATCCATACATGACTACTGGAAAAACCATAGCCTGGACTAGATGGACTTTTGTTGGGAAACTAATGTCTCTGCCTTTTAATATGCTGTCTAGGCTGGTCATATCTTTCCTTCCAAGGAGTAAGCATCTTTTACTTTCCTGGCTGCAATCACCATCTGCAGTGATTTTGGAGCCCCCAAAATAAAGTCTCTCACTCTTTCCACTGTTTCCCCATCTATTTGCCATGAAGTGATGGGACCAGATGCCATGATCTTAGTTTTCTGAATGTTGAGCTTTAAGCCAACTTTTTCACTCTACTCTTTCACTTTCATAAAAATATGTAACAATGAGAATAAAATCTGAAAGCTACATACAACAATATGGATGAATCTCACAGATATAATGTCGATTGAAAGACGTTATAAAAACCTATGTTCTTATCTTCTCTTTTATATAAAGTACAAATCAGAAGAAACTAATCTGTACCACTGAAAATCAAGAAAGCGATGACTCAGAATGTGAGAGATACTGACTGAAAAGGAGCATACAGCAGCTTTGGAAATGGTCTTCATGATCTACTTCTGTATCTCAGTGCTGGTTACCCAGTATGCTTAGTTTGAGAAAATCCATTGAGTCATAAACTAATAATCCATGGATGTTAACGTAAGCATATTGTAATTCAGTTTATTTTTATGGGTAAAAGAGGTTTTGTTTTGTTTTTTTTTTAAAAAAAAAAAACAAAAACAAATCTCTTGATTAAAAGATTCTTTTCATAGCCAATTCTTTTTATAAAAATTATTTTCTTAAATGAATATAAAGATGAAAAGACAAAACTTTAAGTGCTCTAAAAAAAATTCCCCCAGAGTTGGATTTTTTCAGTTTATATAATGCAGTCTGCTGAAGTTGATCTGTTCTAAACAGTCTCTCACCACAGTGACAGTCCAAAATCAACAGTTTTTATTTATACATGTAAGGTCCTTCCAGGGTACATTTGAATCATCAAAGACAGACAAAGATGTGTTTAATTTCACTTGAGTCTATTTGGTTAAATCTTCACTCTTTGAACATCAGTAGAGTCATGTGTGATATCTAATGGAAAATATTTCAGACTATTTGCTTTAGCAGATGGCCATGTGACACTGTGTGATCTATTATTTATATTTTAAAGACATTTCATTTTAGAACTATATAATTTTGTTCTCTGTTTTCTTCCTTCCTTCTTAGGTATATACCCAATACATAAATGGGTTTACAAAAGTATAGGAACTAGAATATTTATGGCATCATTGTTTATTGTAGGCCAAAACTGCAAACTTCACTATTAATGATGCCTATCAACAGTAGAATGGATAAATAAACTGTGGTATATTTCCATAATAGTAGTATAGAACAATAAGAATAAAAATCAAAAGCTGTGTACAACAATATGAATTAAACTCACAGACATAAAAGCAATTGAAATAAGTTCAGTTGTTCTTGAAACATTCATGAATTTTCAAGGTTTAATTATTTATATGTGAATAATATTCTGGTTGTATGTTTGTGTGTGTATGTATCCCAATTTGTTTATCTATTTATCTGTCAACACTTAGGGTATTTTCATGTGTTAACTATGGAATCATGCAGTGCACAATTTACATGACAATGCAAATATCTCTTTGACATAATGATTTTTTTAGTGGATTTGCTGGGTAATATGGCCTTTTTTTTTTTTTGGCTGAAACTCCAATACTTTGGCCACCTCATGCAAAGAGTTGACTCATTGGAAAAGACCCTGATGCTGGGAGGGATTGGGGGCAGGAGGAGAAGGGGACAACAGAGGATGAGATGGCTGGATGGTATCACTGACTCGACTGACATGGGTTTGAGTGAACTCTGGGAGTTGGTGATGGACAGGGAGGCCTGGCGTGCTGCAATTCATGGGGTAGCAAAGAGTCAGACACGACTGAGCGACTGAACTGAACTGAACTGAACTGATGGCCATTTTATTTTTAATTACTTGAGCAACCTCCATACTGTTTTTCATAGTCACTATATTAAAACTCTTCTTGATATAAAATTTAAAACAAATGTTAAATTTGTTACTTCTCAGTGCTATTGTAAAACCCATCTAACAAATGTTAACATCTATTTGTTGAATGTGATGAATATTTGACTAGAAAAGTTAATGTGTCAGAAACAACAGTTTTACAGTCAGAGTATTTAATGTTTACCTCTTCCAAGTTTTCTTTCCTTGATTTTCTTTAAGAAGGGAACTTAAGTTCAGGGATGTAAAACAATTTGTGGGAATAATGGACTTAGTGAAAGTAAAACAAATTTATCTCATATGAAGTGTTAATATTTACTCTACACCATCTCTTCAAAACAAACTGCATTGAGAAGCATGGGTTTTTTTCTGTATATATCCCATCACCCACCCAAATAAATTATAAACATATCCTATTCCAGTAACAAACAAATGTGTTCCTACAGTTATCCTCATAAGGGCATCAAAGTGACTATCTGCACTAAAATCTACTGGGCTTAAGAGGCCAGCATCACTCCCCTAACATATTAAGTAGGTTCCTGGGGAGTAGAGGTTGAAGAAGTAATGATCCTCTGAGAGGAGGTATTTGGAATATATTTGTGCCTAAACTTACCCACATTCATATATGACATCCCACATTCCAGAGTCACACCTTTTTAGCTCCTCTCCTTAAATCAGAAAAGCTGTCAAACTATACAGAGTCATTGCTGAAGTAACTTTTTAGTGCATACGAAATCATTTAGTGTTTGTCCAACCAAGGGAACATGAGACAAAGCAAACAAAAAGGGAAAACAATTGAAATTAAAGTTTTAAAAATGTTTCATTGGTAAAAATCAAGTTCCTGGTAACAAGTTTTGGTGGAAAATTATGCCTTCTCCCATGATATGCTTCAGGACAAGATAAAACCAGAAACATGGAAAAAATATTCAGGAAACAGCAAAATTAATATATGGAACATGACACAGGAATCACAAATCTTTCAACATTGTCTATAAACAGTTCCTTTTCTAAACAAAAATTAAGAAACACTAATACCAAATTGTATTAAGTTTACATTCTAATTTCTGAGCTTAATAGAAATGCAAACATTAGATTGCAAATGTTAAGTTATAACTAATGAACTAACATAAATGAGCCAGCAACCTAATAGTGTTCTTTTATTAAACCAGGATAATCAAAATCAGAAAAAGTAAACACAATGAGATATGTGTCATAGACATTTCAAGTATTAAGTGCATTGTTAAAGTTTTCTTTGATAATCTTTTCTAATATCTATGTCAAAATTCACTCATAGACAAGGGGAGTCTATGCATTAGTAGATGTATAAGAGTGTTTTGAATTTCTTGTTTTGATTTTCTATTCCAGCACTTCTCTTTCCTATGCAGCTGATAAGAAAAAACATAAGTACCAAGAAGTTTAGCAGAGCAATCTAAGAGTATGCACATAAAAACACCCACTAGTGTATGCTGACACATAAGTTGCCCAAAGACAGTATCTTTTAATGGTACTTAATATTTTTACTTTCCTACATTTTCTTTTCTTTGCACCCAGTGGACAACAAATAAAGATGAAAAGTATGGAAAATAAAAATAAGATTTAGATCATTCAAGTGTTTTGACTGAAGCCTTGCAATAAGTTGCCTACAACACAAAATTTGAAAAAATTGTTATTACAGACATGAAAAGTACTTTCAATTAGCAAGAATTTGTACGTACTAAATCCTGCTTACCTTTCTCTGAAAAGTGGACATGATACAGTAAAGTCTTTATTAACTGTAACCCCAGGAGGAATAATTACATTTTGTTCTAGAAAGTAGTTTCAAAATCAGGCAGTAATTGGTCCTGCCTCTGGGAAAGGAATATATGAGGATATATATTTCTCATCTAAAGAAAAAGCATAGCATATTTTGCCTAAATTTTCTATTTCCATTATATTATCAAACCACTAGTCATAGAAATAATGCCTCTGAATTTTTCCTTACTAAGGGATCCCATTATCAGAGGGGATAGTGTATTTTTCTACCATACTGGTCAACTGTTCAACACTATACACATATTCTGTTTACACAGTCATACCTTAAGGAAAAGGAAATAATTAAATTGAACACATGGAAGAAATCTGAACACTAGGAATTTTAATAAAACACCATATCTTTAAAATAAATAGAATATTAAATAAGCCCTCAGAAACCTGGATATTATTGGGTATATATTTTTAAATACATATATAAACATGTAATTTAGTTTGTAGATAGTCTTTACAGTGACAGATCAGTTAAAATGAGACAATCAAGTTAAAACTCATTTTACACATGACTATTGTCCTTATAAAAAGGGAAATTTTGAAGGCAAACGTGCACAGGGGAAAAGCATCATGTGAATATGGAGGCAGAGACTGAGTTGATGTTTTTCTAAGTCAAGGAATTCTAAAGATTGCCAGAAAACCGCCAGAAGTTAGGAGAGTCATGGAACAGATTCTCTTTCACAGGCCACAAAAGGAACCAAGCCTACCAGCACTTTGATCTTTGACTTCCAGCCTCCAGAACTGTAAGAAATTAAGTCTTTGTTATTTAAGTCACCAAGTTGGTGGTACTTCCTTACAGCAGCCATAGCACGTTGCAATACCATGCTATATTCTGGTTTCCATAGTTTTATATAATGTCTCTTTTCTGTTCCAAGATCCCTCATAATTACATCCAATCATTATGTCTCCTAAGGATGCTTTTGGCTGACCCTGATAGTTGAGAAATAATAGATATTTTATAGAATGCTCCACTATTTGCATTTGTGTGGTATTTTTCATACGACTAGATTGTGATTATGACTTTGGGAAGGAAGACCACAGAAGTAAAGTGCCATTTCCATCACATCATAGCAATATGAGTTTTACATACTACCCACATGATTTATCAGTGTTGATGTTGACCTAGATCACTTAGCTGAAGCTGTTTTGTTAGTTGTCTCCAATGTAATGTACCTCTTTTCTGCTTCCTTTACATTAGTGTGAATTCTTCCTCAACAACAACGAAACAAAAACAACCTCAATTGAAAAATGTGCAGAAGATCTAAATAGACACTTCTCCAAAGAAGACATACAAAGGGCCAACGAGCACATTAAAAAGATGCTCAACATTAATAATTACTGCTGCTGCTGCTGCTAAGTTGCGTCAGTCATGTCCGACTCTGTGCGACCCCATAGACGTCAGCCCACCAGGCTCCGCCGTCCCTGGGATTCTCCAGGCAAGAACACCGGAGTGGGTTGCCATTTCCTTCTCCATAATAATTACTAGAGAAATGCTAATCAAAACTACAACGAGATACCACCTCAAACCACTCAGAATGGTCATCAACAAAGACTATAAGTAACAAATGCTAGAGAGGGTGTGGAGAAAAGGGAACCCCCCTACACTGTTGGTGGAAATGTAAATTGGTACAACCACTATGGAGAACAGTATGGGAAATTCCTCCAAAAACTAAAAATAGAGTTGTCCTATGATCCGGCAGTCCCACTCCTGGGCATATATCTGAACAAAACTACAATTCAAAAAGATGCATGTGCACTGCTCATAGCAGTGCTCGTCACAATAGACAAGACATGGAAACAACCTAAATGTTCATTGACAGAGGAATGGATGAAGAAAATGTGGTATGTATACACAACAGAATATTCCTCAGTCATAAAAAAGAATGAAATAGTGTCATTACAGCAACATTGATGGACTTAGATATTATCGTACTAAGTAAAATAAGTCAGAAAGCAAAAGATAAATACTACATAATATCACTGTATTTGGAATCTAAAATATGATACAAATAAACCCATCTACAAAACAGAAAAAGATTCACAAACAGAGAATAGACTGTAGCTGAAAAGACGGAGGGAATGTGGGGGAAGGATGGATTGGGATTTAGGGGTTACTAGATGTAAACTATTATGTATACAATGGATAAACAGTGAATTTATACTGTATAGCACGGGAAACTATATTGAATACCCTGTGATAAACCATAATGGAAAAGAACTTCTAAAAGAATGTGCATGTATAACAATCACTTTACTGTACAGCAGAACTTAACACAACATTGTATACCAACTATACTTCAATTAAAAATATGTCTTCCTACTCTTTGGGAAGGAAATCACTGTTCATTATTTACATTTCAGAAGTTTTAAGTTATGCTCCTCCTCCTTGAAGGCATAGTATTTATATAACTTTTTGAAATTATCCTTCATAAGAGATATGCCTCTTCTCCTCCACTTATTTATTTAAACATTTATTTGCATCAATATAGACTCATGAAAGTTTATTTTATACTTTGAGTTATAATTCAATACTACTTTCTTTGTGACCCAAATTGTTTGACCTTTGGCCATTGGAATTCTTTGTATTCTTTTGATAGATCTGTATTAATGTAGTATGTGTGTTTCAGCATGTCGTTACTTTCTGGCACTAAAAGATGCTTCAAGATCATGTTATGTATTTCCTGTCCTAGTCTTAAAATCAGCCATTCTCAAAAGATTCCTGATTTATTTTTACAAGAAATCAAAATCTGGGTACTACATTTGTACTAAAGTGGGTATTTGTACTAAATCTGGGTATTCACTTGTACTAAAGTGTCTTCGCTTTTAGGCTATTTTGGATGACGGTACAAAGAAACATATCGATTTGTATTTGCATACACATATATCTATAATTATGCTATTTCTATATGTAACCACATGTGCATTTGCAATAGCTAAATATGAGCTCTGAATGCTGTCTCCAATTGCAATCTATTACCACATGTATCATTCTAGCCTTCTCCCGTTGCTAATCTGTAAATTCATTGCAAGACTGAGAAACCTGGCTCTTACCATCCACCATTCATTTACTTAATTGATCAATTCACTATACATGTATAGTAGCATCAGAATCAATTTGTACTTCAGTGGGAAGCAGCTTATTAACTACTGTTCAGTGTGTATGTGCAGTTCTTGGAGGCTCCACTCATATCCAGAGTTCCTTGGTCAGTACCTTTTAACTCCATTCCCTTAAGAGAAATTGTTTTATACATTTGTAATATGGTTAGATTCTCATCATATTCTGTACTTCTTCCTGGGATTTCCCATACCCTTAAGTAACATTAAATTTGCATATATTATGATTCACTTTGTGTGCTATAAAATTTTACAGGTTTTGACAAATGCATGTCATTTGTTGACCATTACAATATCTCATCTAAAAAGAATAAAATACTATGTTTCAACTATTCAACCCTGTGAGCTCTTGTCAACCAATGAAAATTTTACACTATATTTTTACCTTTTTGAGAATGACATATAATTGAGATCATATAGTAGATGCCTTTTTCAGATTTGGGTTTTCTTATTGTTGAATTTTAAGATTTCTTTGTATATTTTGAATACAGCTCTTTTATGAGATAAATGTCTTGGTGAGACAGTGAAGTAGCTCTAAACTTATTGGAAAGCTAAGAATTACATGTTATAACGGAAATTTAAAGACTGATGCTATAAAAATCAATGGACAACTCTCAATTATTGCATTTTCTGCTTGTATTAAAAAGGATGTTTGAAAGGAAATATGCTCAAAAATAAAAATACAATAAAGTTATATCTTCATAGAATAATATACTTTTTTAGACTAAGCAAAAGAAAGATACCATTTTCCATATCATTTTTCATGTTCTACAACAGAATAAATTCCTTGAAGAAAAGATTAAAAATGATAAATAGTAAAATCAAAAAGCTAATATACATGAGGCCTATAATGAGAGAGTCATTTTCTAGGCAGGTTGATATGAAGTCTGCTGCTGCTGCTGCTGCTAAGTCGCTTCAGTCGTGTCCAACCCTGTGCGACCCCATAGACGGCAGCCCACCAGGCTCTCCTGTCCCTGGGATTCTCCAGGCAAGAACACTGGAGTGGGTTGCCATTTCCTTCTCCAATGCATGAAAGTGAAAAGTGAAAGTGAAGTTGCTCAGTCAGGTCTGAGTCTTTAGTGACCACATGGACTGCAGCCTACCAGGCTCCTCCATCCATGGGATTTTCCAGGCAAGAGTACTGGAGTTGGGTGCCATTGCCTTCTCCCGATAAGAAGTCTAGGGGTCCCCAAGGAGAGAGGGGTCTGGAATTCTCAAGGAGGAAGAAAGGACACATGTTTTTTTTCCTCTACATTCCTTAGGATTATGTAACAATGTATCCTGCCTGAGGACAGTCTCTGGATTAAACCTTCTGGCTAATCCTGTTATTTTAAAATGTAAATTATGGGAGTAGGTCTGGTCTTCACAAGGATTATATAATAATAATGTATCCTGCCTGAGGACAGTCTCTGGATTAAACCTTCTGGCTAATTCTGTTATCTTAAAGTGTAAATTATGGAAATAGGTCTGGTGAGGTCTTTACAACCTCCAGACATCCTTTGGATTCATTGGAGAGTATGTAACTCCATTGCTAACACTAGCAAGAGGGTACTCTTTCTACCCGCTTCTGATGTCTATGTCAGAAGCTTTCTCTATGTCCTTTATACTTTAATAAAACTTTATTACACAAAAGCTCTGAGCTATCAAGCCTCATCTCTGGCCCCGGATTGAATTCTTCTCCTCCGGAGGCCAAGCATCCCAGTGTCTTTGCGTGATTCAGCAACAACCTTTCAATAATACAGAGCATCTAGTAATTGTAAGCCTTGGTACATATTTGCTCTTATTATTGTTTTCATTCATTATGAAATCAATATTCATACAAAATACCACAATTTGAGAGTATAGAAAACTTTGCCTAATACATTTCTTAATAAATGTAAATCATTTCCATTATTTTTACATCAAACTTGATTCAAAATAAGAACTCAATACATAACCACAAATATTCACAGTTTAAAAAACTACTAGAGTGATGTGCTAATGAAGTTATCAACAATGTAACTACATTAAAATATATTTTTACATTCTAAGTTTATATGTAATTATTCCTCCTCTATATACTTAGTACATCTTAGGTTAACAATAAATTTTTACTCTAATGCACTTGTCAAAATTTTTATAAAATGATTATAAATATGAATACCACAGTTTTCTTCCTATTTAAATCTAGAGACTAGAAATATCATTTTTGTTTTATGTATATGATTCATTAAAATTCTTCAAACTCAGAACTGAAAGAGGTTTTATTTGCAATTAGTTAGATACCATCAATTCTCCAAGCCTATGATCTCAATTTATCTGGCATCATTCTACAATTATTACTTTATTATTTAATCTTACAAGAGAAATACCATGATCTTATAGTTCAAAAATATTCATGTCAAAGCAGTTTTTATTATTATTCATATGATGATAACCAACAAAATAATTAAAATGACTAAGTTCTTATTTGCAAGCACTATTTATATTGTTCTATACAGCAAAAGAGAAGAACTAATGGGTCAAATTTTTGCCCATAGCCAACTTTTCCTAACTGATTTTTTTTTTTTAATTGTAATGAACTGTAAGCAAATTAAAATTCAGCTGATTTTATCTAAAATTGACTAATTAATTTCTGGTATTAACAACTTGCCTTCAGCTTTTCTGGTTGTAAGAAAGAGACACATACTTTAGAATGCTTTACTTGACAGGGGTTAATTATAAATTGTAAAAGGAGATAAAGAAACAGGAAATCTGCTCAATAGGGTTGGCCCTCAATAGTCTATATTCATGAAGGCTAAATGCCTTTTTTTTTTTGCTTCTTTCTACCTGTTTTAAAATACAAACAATAATAATAGTAATATAAATTCAATAACTAATATTTATTGAAGACAAAAACTTTGCTATTTGCCATATGTCTGCCTTAAAATAAGCCCAACAACTTCATTTTGAAGATGAGAAAACAGAGTTAAAAAAAGAATACAGAAACCTGCCAAATTAACATAACTAAGAAATTCCAGACCCAGGATTTCAACCCAACAGTTTATCTTCATAAAGTACCAAATTACTCTATTCTCAACTTTCTATAGTAAGACCTTCTAATAGGTTCACTCTATACCTCATGGCTTCTGACCTATATATTTTGATCCTGCCCTTAGTCTTTTTATCCCCAGTGGTATAAAGTTAGTAATAAATAAGATTAAAGATTGGTTTCTTCTGCTGAGGAAAACAACTCATTTGCTTTTTACTTATGTCAGGAAGACTGAAATATAAGATCATTTCTAAAAACATTCTGGTTAGTAAATGTCAGCTTTAAGGTAAATCAGAGTACATATCATTAAGTAACTAAATAACTTTCTACTTAAATGGGAATAGTAATAGTATACACCTCTGAGACAAGAATGAAGGGGACAGGGCACACCCATTAAAAGAATGACACAATTAAGGATACAGCAAAAACTGGTTACGACATACTAGGCCCAAGAGGGCAGAATATTCAACTTCCAGTGGCCTTGGCCCTCATTATGTGCTTATTTTAATATATTAGCATACGATAAGTCATGGACCCACAGTTGTCATGACAGTTCTAAGGCTGACCATAAAAGGCCAAAAAGTGGGCAGTGGCCCAAATCTTGGAGATCCCTGCCCCTTCTCCAAAACAGTTAGAATATTCCTCCCACTTGATAGAATATGAAATTCCCCAGCCCATAAAATCTAACTACCCCCAAAATACCAAACCCTGGGGCTGCTCTCAACTTCTGAGATAGACTCACATGCTCTAATTAATATCTTACTTGCAACAAATAAGAGAAAAGTTAACTTCCTATGGCCTTATTTCCAACCATATTACTCTATTGAAATTATACTTTCACAAGTGACTGATTGTCAGATCCAAAGACCATTTCTTATTTTCTATGCTCCTGGACTTCTTCTAAAGCATTTAATTCATTTGACTCACTTTTTCTATAACCTTCTGTAACCTTCTATAACCACTTTCAAGTCTAACCTGCACACCAATATTTTACAAATGCTCTTTTTATCACATCACTGCTCGGCTGAAAACCACTAACATTTCTTCGTTTATTTGTGGGAAAAGAAAAAAGTCCTCAGCATTTCATCCTTCATTCTCCATAACCTTGTCTTCATTTGTCTTTATAATATTATCTGAATGAAAGACACAAAAAGTCTTATTTTGTGATCTGATTTCTTTAGCAGCATTTTGCCAATTCTCTCTGAGAAAATATATGTGCATGCTAAGCTGCTTCAGTCATGTCCGACTCTTTGTAACAGTATGGAGTATAGCCCTCCAGTCTCCTCTGTGCATGGGATTTCCCAGGCAAGAATACTTCAGTGGGTTGCCATTTCCTCCTCCAAGGAATCTTCCTGACCCAGGGATTGAACCTGTATTTCCTACGTTGGCAGGTGGGTTCTTTACCACTGAGGCACCTGGGAAGCCCCTCTGTAGATATATGTCAAAACCATACTCATAAAAAATTGATGATAGGACTTAATAAATATTAAAAATTCCTGTTCTATAAAGACACTATTGAAAGAATTGAATGATAAGCCCCAGCGTGGGAGACGTCAACACATCTCTTTCAGAATCGGACAGGTAAAGTGTGGAAAATAAATTGTATGTGGGAAATATTTAATATAAACAACAAATGTATGGAGAGAAAAAAAGGAGAAGTCTGTCTCTCAAAAAAGTACATTGCTCTTATGTCAATAAAACACTTAAAAATGTCATATAACTTACCAGAAAAAACTTACAAAATTTGAAATATAAATTTGTATCTTGTATGCTCTGATAAATGGAAAATTAAAAATAAGAATTCAGAAATAGCCTGTGACAAAGATGAACTGTTTATAAATGAAGAAATATACTTACAAAAATTATTTAGCTCAAAGCTGAAATTAAAAGTATAGATTCTAAAAATCAAGGAAAATCAAAATAATTGATGACCACAGTAATAAAGCACAGTAAAATCTGTACTCAGAAAAAACTTATGGTCATGAACATCTTGAATTATAAAGAAGAAATAATAATTGAATAAAATACTAATTTGGGGGAAAACTAACAAAATAAACCAAAAGTAACAAATAAGAATGAAGGAAAAAATGAAATGGAAAACCACATGTACACTTGCATGTACATGCACAAACAAAATGTCTAAATCTAGTTTTTTTTCTTTTAATATGCCAAAAAGCAGAAAAGACATCTACAAGTTTAAGTTTATAAAATAGATAATAAAATAGTTCATATTTGGAATGAGAAAGAACAATTTAGTGAAGATTTATGAAGAGTATAAAAATAGGAGATTAGGACATATAATTTTATGGGAAATGAAAAAGGAAAGAAAATGCCTGAAGAAATGGATTATCATCTATATATGTGGTATATATATATTTCTCCAAATTAGAAAACTTGATTAGTCAGATTAACAGAAATAATTAGAAAGATGATTAAAATAATCAAGATCTATCAGTAAAGAGTATCAAAATACAGGAGATTAAGGAGAAATCTGGCAGAATCCAAGACAATTCATATCAACAGGAGAGATACAGATGAAGGAGTTCATATAACTAAGTATTCTTCTAGCAAAGGGAGTAATTCTCTTAAGGGAATAAATGTGGTTTACCCAAGTAAAGGGCAGAAATGGAAGAAACTGAAGGCATATTTTCTAAAAGAGGCAAATCAGAGTGGATTGTTTCAGATTTCTTATCTACAGTACGCTGAAGTTGCATGTGTCCGATAATTAATCAGATGACATATTTAAATACTTAATGAAGACAACATCTATGGATCTGACAGCAGGATAGATGACAGCCTCCAGTTCAGAGAATTCTTCACTATTTGGCCCAAGGGAATCAATTTAATCTCCTCAAGGTAGTAAGATTTCACTTATTTTCCTGAGTGACAGAGTACCCCTGGCCTGAAGTTTAAACGTGACTGCACATTTGTTGAAACTGACATTGATAAAGTCAGATTTCATGAAATTACTTTGCTTGGTTCTTTGATCATTTCTGCAGATCAGGATGTACAGAACAACTGCAGGACATTGGAACCAAAGAGAAAACTTCAGATAAATCAAACTCTCAAAAGCCTGTACAACAGGTAAATTAAGGCTGCTGTTATCGTTTAAGTCTCTAATCATATGCTACTCTTTTGCATTCCATGGACTGTGCTTGCCAGGCTCTTCTGTCCATGAGATTTCCCAGTCAAGAATACTGGAGTGGGTTGTCACTTCCTTCTCCAGGGGATCTTCCCAACCCAGGGATCAAACCCAGGTCTCCAACATTGCAGGTGGATTCTCTACCGACTAAGCCACCAGGAAAGCCTGAATACCCAGCTAGGAAAACTAAAACTAAGGGGCAGTTTCTATTGTGTCCATCTCAAGAAATGAATAAGCTCCTACCTTCTTCAACTCAAATTCTACAGAAACTCTAACTGGGATCAAGTTGCCAACTTGGCCAGGAGAGGAAAGGACATTCTGCCAACAGTCCCTTTCAGACCTCAGCCCCTCTTAGACCACAACCCCCTTAGATCTAACATCATTGATGGTAGGTTAGTTCCTCAAAGCAAAATATATTGCTGTGCAAATATATGAGGAAATGCATGGTGGGCAGGCAAAAGCAAATATCCATTCCATACACCCTGTGATTTCATGATTCAGATATGTCCACTCTGTTTAAACACAATCATCAGTGGGAACCCATGACCATCCAAGGTAGCCTATTTCAGACAGCTCTGTTACACATTTTTCTCTTAAACTTAGCAGAATTTCCTTTGTTTATAGCTTTCATCTTTCACTTTGAATTCCACCCTCACAAAGCTCTCCAATCAATAATTTTCTGTCTTCGATATCAAACATTTGAAAGCAATTTCAAAAAATTTTAACTAACCACTGATCCAAACATCCAATGCGTGTATCTCTACCTTGTCTGGGGAATTGGGGAAACTGTTTAAAAGGCCTTGAAGTTTAAAAGGCCTTGAAGCTGTATCTCCCCAATAGTGCCAAAAAAGGAGCTAAAACGGACATGACATTTAGAGACACTTTTCTAAGCTCTAGTGATCACCGCTTCCTTTTCTATTTTTTGTTTGTTTCTTTAAATCAATGTAATATTCGCTCGATCTTTTGATGCAAGTGACATCAAGCTTACTGATGATGAATGTGTGGATTCTATCTTCCTTTAAGATTATAAAAGTAACACTTGTGCATCATAAAGCTTCCATTATCTTGCCCATTCCACAGAATGTTATTGAGATATTTCCTCAGTACTCTAAGAATGGAATTGTTTAAGACTCAGAAATAAGCACTCTCTTAAAAGTTCTCAGCATCATCAAAGCTCAAAAGTCTAAATGGGAAGAAACCCTAAAAACTGGTTCCACATCTTTTGTAGGTAAAGGGGATGACAAAAGTCATTTGTCTACATTACTTACTAATGGGGAACGCAATTCAGCTGTCAAATCATGTCTTTTCTTCTACCCACTTTCACATTACTTTCGATGAGTACTTTTTCTTGCTTGTACCATTACAAATGCCTTTTCATTTCTTAAATATATTTTTACCTATTTACTGAAACACTGCTGCTAGCTTAAAAATAATATTAGTAGGTAGCATTTATTTAACCTTTATTACATTCTGAGCATTATTGTTAACTGTTGACACATAATAACTCATTAATGCTCACAACAGACAACACGTTGTTTGCTTACCTGTTATCATACAGCTATTGTGTCCAGGGTCAGAATTTAAACTCAGGTGGTTTAATTTTAGATCTTGAATTCATAAAGATTACAAAATACTGCCTCTCAAAGCTCAGCTGTGAGTATACCACTCAGCTACTGAAATGGGCTACCATATTTATATGTTTATATATATACATATATATGAGCCATCATATATTTAGTTATATATACCATATATATCGGAGAAGGCAATGGCACCCCACTCCAGTACTCTTGCCTGGAAAATCCCATGGACGGAGGAGCCTCGTAGACTGCAGTCCATGGGGTCGCTAGGAGTCGGACACTACTGAGCAACTTCACTTTCACTTTTCACTTTCATGCATTGGAGGAGGAAATGACAGCCCACTCCAGTGTTCTTGCCTGGAGAATCCCAGGGATGGGGGAGCCTGGTGGGCTGCCGCCTATGGGGTCGCACAGAGTGGGACACAACTGAAGCGACTTAGCAGCAGCAGCAGCAACCACATATATAAATTATATATCTATATACCCACACACATGTATATATATAGGCTTGCCAGGTGGCTCAATAATAATGAATCCACCTGCCAGTGTAAGAGGCACAAGAGACGTGGGTTCATTCCCTGGGTCAGGAAGATCCCCTGGAGAAGTAAATGGCAACCCACTCCAGTATTCTAGCCTGGGAAATCCCACGGACAGAGGAGCCTGGCAGGCTACCGTCCATGGGGTTGCAAAAAGTCAGACATGACTTAGCGCCTGAGTACACACACACACACACACACACACACACACACAAATACACCCTCTTTAACCCTGGAAATGGAACACTGACTTCATAACTTCATTTTTCAAACTGATATTCCTATCCCACTTTCCTGTCAACTTTGTTAAAAAATCTCTAATGTACAAAACACTACAATCTGCAAGTCTGTTAGTAGCATCACCATTTTCTTATAATTCAACCCTTCCTTTAGTCAAGATTATTATGTTACTTTCAATATGTATCTTCCTTTAGTCAGAAGGCCCCGAAAATCCTTTCTGATTCCTAACTCTGTACCCTGAGACTTCAGTTTCTGATGTGTTCTTGCCCTTTATCACCGCCAGCCAAGTCTTATCCAACTTTCTAGTCATATCTCAAGTATAAGAAAATCCACGACTATCTCTTAATAACTCACTGGGCTCTCATCTAGGCTTATCTACTCTTTTCATATCTTCATTTCAGTTTGCCTTTAATTATAACCTTAAAAAGACAGACATGACTGAGCACAGATGCATAGACACAATCTTAAAAAAATTTTGAGTGTATTTTCCTACTTAGATTGAAAGTTAATTGAAGGCAGGAATCATGATGCACTTCTTTTCCAACACCTGATATCATGATGGACAAAAAGAAAGTGTCTAGTGAATAAATGTGCCTCAGTTCTTCATGTAAACTTATAAGACTTAACCCCCAAGTGACCTTCAGTAGGAAAATACACCATTTGATGAACTTTATAGTAAAATACTATTATAAATTTTTTAAAAATCAGGATTTTATTTTTTTTAACCCTATCATATACTGAGGACTAGCACATTTAAATTTCTAAACAGTAGTATTCTTGCCTGGAGAATCCCAGGGACAGAGGAGTCTGGTGGGCTGCCATCCATGGGGTCGCACAGAGTCGGACATGACTGACATGACTTAGCAGCAGCAGCAGTTTTTCTTCAGCAATTTCAATAATTAGTTGAAAAATTGTTTATCCTGAAGACTACAAATTACATAAGATACATATCAATAGGATATGTGTTCAGAGAAGGAAATGGCAACCCACCCCAGTACTCTTGCCTGGAAAATCCCATGGACGGAGGATCCTGGCAGGCTACAGTACATGGGGCCATGGGGTCACAAAGAGTCAGACAGGACTGAGCGACTTCACTTTCACTTTAGTGTTATGATGAGGGAGTAACAGGGAGAGATTTTGACAACTAGCCAGAAAGCCAATGCAAACTTCCAGAGCATCTGTCTTCAAATGACTAGAAACAAATGAGTCAAATAATATTTAAATTACTGTGTATATTAAAAGTAAGTTAGACTGTGTTTATGACAATAACATAAGAGATAACATGTAAAATCTTCAGATTTAAACCCTTAAGAATTTTTCTAATGTTGTCTATGAAAATGTGCTTAACGTTATCATTCAGTCGCTCAGTCGTGTCTGACTCTGTGACCCTGTGAATTATTGATTTAGCACTAATGCTTAGATATATGTAGTCTACAATGTTTTCAAAGAGGAAAAGAGTTTTAAATACATCTGTAGTTAAATCTTAGTATTTGCCCTCTGTGGCTAAACCTTTGACACACCATTGCCACTTGGTAGTGGCATACACAACAGAAATACTGGACTTTTTTTTTTTCTTTTAAATAAAGGTAAGTAAAATTTAAGCTGTAAAATTATAAAATTAAATTTAAGCAATGTTGACAATAAAATATTCTCTGATTTCACTTCTCTCACTTGCCTCAAATAAAAGTAAATTTTAATTCTAGCATTTCTAGATTGCTACATATTCTCTCATAGTCCCTAGTAATTCTTTCCCTTGTTCTCGGCCCACTATCCACACAAGCCTTCTTTCAGTTCCTTTAATTTCCCATACACGTTATCTTCTAACACAAAGATTTTTTATCACATTTCATTTATCTGTCTGACATGTTATTTACTAAATGAATGACTCTTTCATTCTCAGACCTGGGCTCAAATATCATTTCCTCATATAAGCTTTCCCAAAATTCATCTTAGATAATATCTTCCAAATGTTTCATAAGAACTTGTATTCTCCTCTCATACTATTACTAATGTTTTAGATGAAATATTCTCTGAATGCCAATTTCTCTCATGATTCCATATTTTCCACATTGACAGCTACTTTTTTAGCTTACTACCAGTCTCTGGCATATACTAGATGCATATAAAATGCTGGGAGAATGAATGAATTCACTAAATGATGAATTTTACATGAAGGAAAATTGCCTAAAAGAAATGTGATATTTTAGCATTTGTTCTCTAAAACTAAGACAAATATCTTCCTGGGAGAGAATCACCAGTATTTGGCTCAGGGAGGAAAATATTTTTCAATCTTGGCTGTTTTGAAATTATCATTTTCTTTCCAATCTAAACATGCTGTGAAACTTACATGACTGATTAAAAATATGTGAAAGGAAGAAACCTATTTTTCTATTTCAATATGTTGCTCTCATAAAGCAAACATTATCGATTGGTGCTTGATAATTCCACCTACCCTAAAAGTGTAATCATTCAATAATATTAATATATTTACCAATGGTATCCCACATAGAGATTTGACAGTGTGGGAAACATTTACATTTTAGAGTTATTGAATAAAAAGTAGAAAACAAATGATGGCAATTTATGGTAAATCAATTAACTTTGTATAATTCTTAAGAAGAGTGATTTTTTAAATGTGGGGAATAGATTGTACCAAATGTAAATTTTTTAATCTCTTTAAATAAATATACTTGTGATAGCTATGTTTTTGTTAATCTGAATAATCCATGGAGCAACATGAATAATAAATATCACTTTAGGAAATATTTAATAACTTCTTTCTTTTTTCCTTTTATTCTTTTCTTCCTCCCTTCCTCCCTTCTTTCCTTCTTGTAAAATACAGTAAATTCCTAGGTTCTAAGAAGCACCTGATTCTATTTATACATTTTGCTGTATTTCTTGGCTAAGTTATACCTAACAATTTAATATCAGATTGCATATCTACAGACATCCACTATGGCTTTTTAGGTGGTCAATATGTTAGTTTCCTTAACATGTGAGACTATTGTTTTATAATAGTGACATGTCCCTCTGGTAGTCTTACAACATTTTGAGAATCACTGATATGATCTGGTCTACCAAGACTGGAAGCATTTTCTAAAAGATTAAACTATTCACATAAGATATAATAGAACCTGGTTAAAAACTCAGCCTACATATTTTACTCTGCCCTGAAAAGGGGCATTGGTTCTTAGCAGAGAAAAAGTTGGAATGCTTGATTTGCTGATGAAATTTTTTCTTTTTAAGAAAACTTGAATGTACAGAGAATGACTAAGATCTTCTAGTACAGTGGTCCCCAACCTTTTTGGAACCAGGGACTGGTTTCATGGAAGACAATTTTCCATGGACCAGGGTAGGAAGGGATCATTTTGTGATGATTCAAGTGCAATACATTCGTTGTGCACTTTATATCTCTTGTTATTACATCATCTCCATCTTAGGTCATCAGGCATTAGATCCCAGAAGTTGGGACCCCTGTTCTAGCAGCACAGTAGGTTAACAGGTAAATATAAACTATAGACATCTCTCTGCTGCTGTTGCTGCTAAGTCGCTTCAGTCGTGTCCAACTCTGTGCAACCCCATAGACGGCAGCCCACCAGGCTCCCCCGTCCCTGGGATTCTCCAGGCAAGAACACTGGAGTGGGTTGTCACTTCCTTCTCCAATGCATGAAAGTGAAAAGTGAAAGTGAAGTTGCTCAGTTGTGTCCGACTCTTCAGGATCCCATGGACTGCAGCCTACCAGGCGCCTCCATCCATGGGATTTTCCAGGCAAGAGTACTGGAGTGGGGTGCCATTGCCTTCTCTGAGACATCTCTCTAGCCTCACACATATGAGCAGTCTCTAAGGCAAAATCTGTATCTATAGTTCTTTTTTTAGTTTCTTCTTTTTTTTTTTAATAGTATTTTAAATATGTATTTAACTTATTTTTCTCCTAATGATAGCAGGTTTCAAGTAAGCTTGAAATCACAATTTCTCTTCAATAGTCAATGAAGAAATTAATCTTTCAGCAAATCTGATAGAGTAACATCTCAAATAGATCTGACTTAAACACTAAGGTTTTAATATTTTCATCCAAATTTCAAAAGAACACTTGCTCTGCTTCCATTTCCCAGAAGAAAGGTTCTCTTATTCAGTAAAGATGCTGGACAGTAATTTCAATCAAAATAATTTCTCTTGGGCTCCAGGTGAGGGGGAAACAATTTACTTTCATTTATTTTGAATTGCAGCTATGTTAAGCCAGTGTCCCCATACCATCACTTCTGAAGACTGGTTTCCCTCCTGATTCATTTTCTGTTACAATGGCTCTCAACTCTGGCTGCACCTTTAACACTTACAGGTGCTTTTTTAAAAAATACCATTATCAGAGTCCCTCCCCAGATAAACTGAAGCCAAATTTCTGAGGCTAAAACCTAAGCAGCTTTTTTTTCTTTAAACTTCCCATGTGCTTCTAATGCCCAATGAAGGCTGCAAACTCTTAATCCAGTGTTTCATCTAAAAGAAATTAGTCAAAGGTAAATACCAAGGAGTTAAGGAAAAGCTGTTGACAAAACCAGGAAGTTTTAGATTTACCTCCCAGTCGGTTCAAGAAATCCTGTTAAGATATGCTTCACCAAACAGTGCATATAAATTCCTGTCATGGCTCCAAATTTCTTATTTTCCTCCGAGACTGGAGGGTACATTTCAGAAAATCAATTTTAACTTCAGAGGACAGTTGTTTTCCCAGGTTCAAATCATGCTTAAGTACAACAGGGACAGGACTTGGAAGCGGACATCATTTGCCTCACTAACTTCATGCCAAAGTCAACTATACTTATGGTTGCCTGGACCATGGAAATCACATTCACCAAATATTTCCATACCGAACACTAATGGAAATGATCCAAAGGAATAAAAAGTAAAATAATTAAGTAGAAGAAAAATTACTTTTAGAAAAGACTTAACCGACCTCAATACAAACTTCCAAAGATAATAAAATTCTGTTAAGTTTTAATATTTTACTGCCTCCAAACCTAAAACTATGGGTGTAAGTAGGCTAAACACAAAACAAAACCCACCAAACAACCAACCAACAAAAACCTTCCACAAATACAACAGAGGTCATCAAAACAAGAGCTGGTAATCAGAGAAAGAGAAGGCTTATTAAAAATATTCTACAAGGCCTGACTTGGTATAGCTCTATCTACTACCAAAATGAAAAGTACAGGGAGAGAGGGGTGATTTCACAACATTCTGAAAAATTCTACTAAAAATCCATGTCTGGAAAGAGTACATTGTGAATACATGGAGGCAGCTCAAAGAGGACCAAAGACCTCAGTAAAAGGACAATCGATTGACCATTGTGGTTTTGTTTTTCCTGCTGGAAGAAAAGCAGAGAGAAAAAGCAGAGACATTACAGACAGGCAGAGGTAATAGCCCATGGATATACAAGAACTTAGTTAAATACAAGTACAGAGAAAAGAGATTTCTGGGGAAAGTATAAAATAGAAGAATCTGTGGAAAAAATCTTCAATCCACTCTAAACTAAGTGTTGGGCTTTAAAATCAAATTGTGAATCTTATCCTATTACACTTTTGGAAATTAGAAAAAACTTCAGGAAGACAGAAGCAAATAGGGTTTAAAACTACTTAGGCAGCTGCTTTTTGATAAACACTGAGACTTCTAGACTTTTCACCAAATTTATAGATGCCATTTGAAGCTTGAAATTTTTCTAACATGAATTAGGATACATCTTTTGCAAAGTGAACTGGGTATAGGACAATGATAAACAAGGTACAGTTAAATTTTTCTGATTAGATTCATGCCTGGTCTCCACTGATTGCCACTGCTCCCCATTTGCTATTTCCTTCTCTCAGATAAACACAGAACACACACAGAGACTTGCTGTGGCTTTGAGAACAGATGAATAGGACTGACACAGGACCACAAAGAAAGCACTTACAAAAATATGCAAACAATATCAGTGCACATAGGAAGTGTCGGCCAAATTCTCCATGCTAAAATGAGCCAGGTGAAAAATAACAGAAGCTCTATTTTAGAAGAAAATTAATGAATAATTTACATTAAAAATTTTAATAGAAAAGATGATTCTAATAAACCAATTCCTAAGCGATAAAATTATAAAACAAGAGAAAGACATGAAAAGGGAGATTGAAGAGTGAGTAAACAAATATTGGGTCAATGTTACACTATTACTAAATTAGTGAATATATTAAATGCAGAAAGGAAAAAAATATAGACAGGTGAAAAATATCTGACAAATAGGAAAAAGATAATACATTCAGAAAAGACAAAGGATAAAACAGAGTGATTCAAGCAGTGAAAAGACTATGGGTATGGAAGGCAGTCAAAGATGACCAACCCAAGGCTAGCTGATCTCCCTGGAGAATCAGATTCAATGTGCTTAGACGTTCAGTTGTATCCAATTCTTTGTGACGCCATGGTCTGCAGCCTGCCAGGATCTTCTGTCCATGAGATTTTTTAGGCAAAAATACTAGAGTGGGTTGCCATTTCCTTCCCTGTGATGGAAAGATCCTCTGCAGAAGGAAATGGCAATCTACTCCAGTATTCGTGCCTGAAAAATCCAATGGAGAGGAGACTGGCAGGCTGTAGACCACTGCGTCCCAAAGAGGTGGACACGACTGAGTGACTAAGCACCACAGTCAGAGATGATCAATCCCAGGATAACTGGTAGAAGCAAATTCATTGTAGAAGCAGACTGATTAATGAAATATAAATACTTTTAGAGAAGGAGGAAACTTTTCTGAAATACAGAAAGTTTCAGAAACAAAGATGAGAGCATATAACATTTCTTGGGGAAAATTTGATACAAAATTATCAAAATGAAATATGTCTTGATTAAGTAACTGAAATTCAATGAGGAAGAAATTTTGCAAAGTCACTTATGACTGGAAAAAGAGCAAGCTATCTTCAGACTTCTCCACTAAATTGAATGAAAAACTCATTAGTGCAATAACTCTGAAATTTTGAAGGAAAGAATATTTGACCCAAGGGGATTATACCAACCACACTGGTATTCTTAGTAAATGCTATAGCCTGCATCCTCAAACACACAAAAAATAATCACCTAGAAAATATAGCATTAGTGAAACTTTCTTGGAGAAAACAATCAAATGTAAACTTCTGAAAACTGAATTTTACTAATTAAGATATTAATAAAACACACTGAATTTATTTATATAAAATGTAAGGGGGAATAACCAGGGAAATAAGATTACAAGAGATTATTAGTTGCCAACCTCATGAGTTTCCTGAGTGAAATCTGAAATTAGCTTCCATATATGGAGAACAAGGAGAGACCAAAGAAAGAGGCAGTCTACTTTGAATTTGCAGGTGGCCATTATACTAAGTAAGGGAACTCCCACGTGAGGTTTGTCATGGGCAGTCATAACATGAGTAGATCTTCCTTATCTGTCTGCCAGAATCTTAAAAGTTAATGTCAAGGCCTTAACTGGGTTTAGTCATGTTTACTGTCCAGATGTTCTTAACAATACATTGCTCTCTTCAGGCTGTGACCTTGAAAATGGCTCCCACTGTGGAAATGGTGAGCAGAATGTAAATTCCAAGGATGTGGGAGGGAGAGAAGAGCCACTGATTGCCCAGATCCACCAGCAGCCAGATTTTCTCACTGACCTCCTCCAACAGAGATACATGTTTGAATATAAGCCATTTAACAACACTTGAAAAGAGATATTGAGGGGGAAAAAAAAGATGGAATACTACACAGAATAAACTCTCCCCTCCAAAAATGTCTCTATTCCAATTCTAGGAACCTGTCGGTGAGTTATATTACATGACAACAGGTGGAATGGGGGATTTACAAATGTGATCAAATTAAGGCTCCTTTGATGGGGAGATTTACCTGGTTTATCTGGAAGCCTTCAATGTAGTCACAGGGGTCCTTATAAGTGGAAGGTTATGACAAATAAGGAGACATAATAATGGACATAAAGAATGGAATGATACAACTGCTTGATGGAAGAGGGTCATGAACAAAGGAATGTGGGCTCCACAACCTGAAAAGGGCAGGAAAATGGAATCTCTCTTAGAGCCCAGAGAGAACCAGTCCTGCTGATCTTAACTTTAGCTCAGTGAGACTGACTGTGGATTTTTGGACTCCAGAGCTGCAAGAAAAATTTGCATTGTTTTAAACTGCTAAGTTTATGGGAATTTCTTAAAGTATCAATGAGTGAGTTGCCATTTCCTTCTCCGATGAACGAAACTGAAAAGTGAAAGTGAAGTCGCTCATCCGTGTCCGACTCTTCACATCCCCGTGGACTGCAGCCTACCAGGCTCCTCTGTCCATGGGATTTTCCAGGCAAGAGTACTGGAGTGGGGTTCCATTGCCTTCTCCTAAAGAAAACTAATAGGCATTAAATATAGAAATAAATCAAGAAATAATGCTTTCAATCTATTTCATCAAATTATAAGAAGAAACCAAAAAATTTAAATAAGAAAATATCAACCAATACAATGGTCAACTGGTAGCTGGCACTGAAAAATGAAAGATCTTAACTTAGGATTTTATGTATACTATTAAAAGTTTTAGATATAATAGCTAATTTAAATAACACATTATAAACTTTCTAAAATACCTAAAGGAAAATAGGCACAAACAGACATACACATGTGTGTGTGTATGTGTACACATGAACACACAAACACAGGACTAAACTATAAACAGACAAATATAAGGAAAATAAAATAAAAATGAAAAATATTGAAAATAGAAAAAAGCATTAAAAGCAAAGCAGACATTACAGAATTACAAACTAATTCACATGTCATATCAATAAAAATTCATTCATTCAAGGGCTTCCCAGGTGACTTAGTGGTAAAGAATCCACCTGCAGTGCAGGAGAATGGGGTTCTAAACCTACTCTGGGGAGATCCCCTAGAGAAGGAAGTGGCAACCCACTCCAGAATTCTCACCTGGGAAATCCTATGAGCAGAGGAGCCTGTCAGGCTACAGTTCATGGGATAGCAAAAGAATCGGACACAATTAGTGACTAAACAATTCATTCAATTGTAATAAAAGAAAAAAATTAATGTATTTTATCAAAAAATCTTTACATGTTGCTTGAAAGAAATGCATTAAACACTATGATTGAGAAAGCATAAAGGTAAAAGTAAATAAAGGCATAATAGACAAATGCTAACATGAGGGTAGAAAAATATCTTAATAAAAGCAGAAAATTTACTTGGTAAAATGTAGCACTAATTATTACAGAAGAAAACTTAGGAAAAAGAGAGAGAGGGAGAGAGGGAACTTTTTAAGTCTAATAAGTATCTATAAAAGCCCCAGAGAAAACATCAAACTTAATGGTAAAATAATGAATACTTCCCCTCTGATATCTGGAAGAAGACAGATATACATCCAAACACCACTGCTGTTCAACTTTGTCCCTAAGGCCAAACTTTTAAAATAATCGAAGAAATAAAACTTGTAAGTGTGGGGATGGAAAAAATAAAATTTTCATTATTCATAGGTGACTTAATTACAAATATAAAAAATATGAAATAACATAAAATTGTAAGAATAAATTAGCAAAACCACTGAATGTATTAACATAAAATGATTGTATCTGTATTTTAAAAAATAAATAAAGAAGAAAATTAATAAACAAAATATGCTATTTATTTTTGCTGTTGTTATTCAGTAGCTAAGTCATGTCTGACCCTTTGTGACCCTATGGATGGCAGCACACCAGGCTTCCCTGTCCTTCACTATCTCCTGGAGTTTGCTCAAATTCATGTCCATTGAGTTGGTGATGCTATCTAACCATCTCATCTTATGTTGCTCCGTTCTCCTTTTGCCTTCAACCTTTCCCAGCATCTGGGTCTTTTCCAATGAGTTGGCTCTTCACATCAGGTGACCAAAGTATTGGAGCTTCAGCTTCAGCATCAGTGCTTCCAATGAATATTCAGTGCTGATTTCCTTTAGGACTGACTGATTTGACCTCCTAGCAGTCCAAAGGACTCTTAAGAATCTTCTACAGCACCACAATTTGAAGCATCAATTCTTTGGCACTCAGCCTTCTTTATGGTCCAACTCTTACATCTGAACAAGACGACTGGAAATACCATAGCTTTGCCTATATGGGCCTTTATACTAGAAGCATAATCTATCAGATGTGGAAGAATATATATCTAAGGAAACATTTTCAAGACTCTTATGTCTACAATATTTTGAAATAAATTAAAAAAAAAACAATTAGAGAGATTATTATGTCTTGAGTTGATATACTGCATGCCAAAAACACCAATTTTCCTCAAAGTAATCTGTATATTGAATGAAATTGCTTGAAAATCCAAGGAATGTTTTTCTGAGAATGTGGGAAAACTGACTCTAAAATTTATGTGGCAATAAGAAAGGTTAAGAATAGCCAAGGCAAAAATAGGTACAGAAGCCAAGGACTTAACAATACCATATATCAAGACCAGAGCTGTTGTGATTAAAGTAGCTTGTTATTGGAACATGCATACAGAATGAGCAAAGGAGCAGAGAGGCCACAAACAGACCAACACACTTAGAATCAATGGATTCATGATAAAGGTGGCAATGACATACAATAGAAAAAGTATTGCTCCTTCAATAAAGAATTGAAATGTGAAAACATGAACACAAAAATTTGCAGAAGGTCTGTAACTTATTTATAATCTTCAAATGGCAATTGTCTTTTTAATCAGCACCCAAAATACAAAAGCTAAGAAAGACATATTAGGTAAATTTGAAGTGTTAACGTTTTTAAAAGAGAAAAATTATAACTTTACAAGGGGAAAGCTGACCAATAGCTTATGCTTTCACAAATTACCCAGATAAAGGGCCACTAAGAGAAGAGGGGGAAAAAAATGAATCAGAGCACAACTTTTCTTACATTTAAGTAGACACATGCCCTTAAGAGATTAAAAATGAAGACGTAAGTACCCTAAGTATTCAACAACATTATCATTATTTTGGGAGTAATAATGACCAAATTGCACTCATCTCACATGCTAGTAAAGTGATGCTCAAAATTCTCCAAGCCACGCTTCAGCAATATGTGAACCATGAACTTCCAGATGTTCAAGATGGTTTTAGAAAAGGCAGAGGAACCAGAGATCAAATTGCCAACATAATCCACTGGATCATAGAAAAAGAAAGAGAGTTCCAGAAAAACATCTATTTCTGCTTTATTGACTATGCCAAAGCCTTTGACTGTGTGGATCACAATAAACTGTGGAAAATTCTGAAAGAGATGGAAATACCAGACCACTTGACCTGCCTCTTGAGAAACCTGTATGCATGTCAAGAAGCAACAGTTAGAACTGGATATGGAACAACAGACTGTTTCGAAATAGAAAAAGGAGTACGTCAAGGCTGTATGTTGTCACCCTGCTTATTTAACTTATATGCAGAGTACATCATGAGAAACATTGGGCTGGATGAAGCACAAGCTGGAATCAAGATTGCTGGAAGAAATGTCAATAACCTCAGATACGCAGATGATGCCACCCTTATGGCAGAAAGAGAAGAGGAACTAAAGAGCCTCTTGATGAAAGTGCAAGAGGAGAGTGAAAAAGTTGGCTTAAAACTCAACTTTCAGAAAACTAAGATCATGGCATCTGGTCCCATCATTTTATGGTAAATAGATGGGGAAACAATGGAAACAGTGGCTGCCTTTATCTTTTTGGGCTCCAAAATCACTGCAGATGGTGATTGCAGCCATGAAATTAAAAGATGCTTACTCCTTGGAAGGAAAGTTATGACCAACCTAGACAGCATATTGAAAAGCAGAGACATTACTTTGCCAACAAAGGTCCATCTTGTCAAAGCTATGGTTTTTCCAGTAGTCATGTATGGATGTGAGAGTGGGACTATAAAGAAAGCTGAGCACTGAAGAGCTGATGCTTTTGAACTGTGGTGCTGGA
>NW_011494807.1:898461-903823 GCF_000754665.1 Bison bison bison | reverse complement strand
TCAGTTGGAGGGACTGATGTTGAAGCTGAAACTCCAATACTTTGGCCACCTCATGCGAAGAGCTGACTCATTTGAAAAGACCCTGATGCTGGGAAAGATTAGGGCAGGAGGAAAAGGGGATGACAAAGGATGAGTTGGTTTTATGGTATCACCAACTCAATGGACATGAGTTTGGGTAGGCTCTGGGAGTTGGTGATGGACAGGGAGGCCTGGCGTGCTGCAGTTCATGGGGTGGCAAAGAGTTGGACACGACTCAGCGACTAAACTGAACTGAATTGAATGACCAAATCATTAGTCTACCATTCAATTAGTTAAACTTTAAATATTGAATATTAGATGGTGGTTTAGTTGCTAAGTCAGGTCTGACTTTTGCAACCCCAGGGACTGTAGCCTGCCAGGCTCTTCTATCCATGGGATTTCCCAGGCAATAATATTGCAGTGGGTTGCCATTTCCTTCTCAGTTGATCTTCCTAACCCAGGAATCCAACCCAGTCTCCCACATTGCAGGTGGATTCTTTACCAACAGAGCTACAAGTGAAGTCCTAGAATCCTATAAATTATAATATTGCCATTTCAGAATGTGAGTATATTTGCCACAAAACAGCTTAGTAGATCAAGATTCTGCCATTTCCAATTTTATTTATCATATAATTTTTAAAATATGCTTTAGTTTTTCTACTAATTTATCTGAGGCTTATTGAAAAATCACTTGAAAAATTCAGGATTTTTAGAAGGTTGACAATTGAAACATTCATCTATCTTTAAATATATTTTAGACACCACTGTCTTATTAAAATACCAACTTCTTACAGTAATCATTTTGCTAATGATAGGAAAAGCAAAGAAATTTCTATGGCTAAAATGGAATACAGAAAAGATTTCTTAGCACTCCCACTGATATGCTTAAAGTTATGGTATTGGTGTCATATGTACACATAAAATAGACCAGCTTGGTGACATGGTTATTTATTAACTTGATTTCTGTGCCAATCATGAGTTTCAATGTATTGTTATAAGAGGCTGACTTTTCTATATATAACTCACACATAACAACTGCTTTTTAAAATATTTGCTTTCAGACTTAACTTGGACAAAGAAATGTAATCTCTTCATTCTATATCTATATAACGTTTTGAGATCTTCAAATTCAGTCTTGTCATTAGATTGCAACAACCTTTTGATACATATTTAGATATAAGTAACTTTGGGAGTTCAGATCAATATTCATATTTCAACATTACAAGTTTTATAAAAATATCTAATAACTCATAATACAGAAAGCATGTTTTATAAGTACCCTAGAGAAGTATCGTTCTTGATGCATACTTAGCATAGAAACTTTAATTTTAATTAATGTCTTTTGCTAATTTCTTCTCTAAAGATGTTTTACCAAAATTATATAATATTATACTACTTGATTCCCGATAGCTCAGTTGGTAAAGAATCCACCTGCAATGCAGAAGACCTAGGTTCAATCCTTGGGTTGCGAAGATCCCCTGGAGAAGGGAAAGGCTACCCACTTCAGTATTCTGGGCTGGGGAATTCCATGACTGTTCAGTCCACGGGGTCACAAAGAGCTGGACACAACTGAGCTACTTTTACTTCACATACTACTTGCTGCGCATCCCAGGGGGCTCAGTGGTAAAGAACCCACCTGACAATGCAGGAGACACGGGTTTCATCCCTGGGTCAGGAAGATCCCCTGGACAAGGCAATGGCAACTCATTCCAATATTCTTTCCTTGGGAAATCCCATGGACAGAGCAGCCTGGTGGGTTATAGTCCATGGGGTCACAAAGAGTCCAGCACAACTAAGCAACGGAGGGCATATGCCAGCAGTACCGCCTACCACTCACCTCTGTTTGTTTCTATTTATATTTATGTTCCCAAGGGATATGAATGATGTCTTATTAGTCTTTTTATTCTTTGCCAGTACCCAGAAGAGCATTCTTATAGTATGTAAATAACATCTTTATATGCAGGAATTAATGAAGTGGCACAAATATTCAAGAAACCAGATCTCTGCAAAGATTAGCAATTGATCCAGTCAGTGCCTTCTACTTGATCTTTGCTTATCTCAGGAAAGTCCCTATCTCTCCTCAGTGCTTTTTGCTAAGTAGCCTCTTAAAGGAAGGATGTTCCTGCTCAAAATTGTACTTACTGGGAATGAACACAGATCAGTCAGTCACACTCTGATGAGAGAATATTGCAGAAACCAGTAAGTGAGAAACCAAGCACCACACTTAGAGAGTTGGGGAACTCAGGTTTACTACACTGGTGGGCCCAGAGGAGTTAACACTCCAAGTTCTGAGCCCCAATCGAAGGGGTTACAGAATTTTTATGGACAGACTATAGTGGGCAACACTAGCTGCTAATAGGCTGGTTTGAGCTAAGGGGTTTCATGCACATGGGAACAGCAGTTGAGATGGGGAGGAGGATGCCTGACCTTTACATGGACAGGCATGATTAAGCAAGTTTGCAGGGGCTGGGCAATTGCAAACAGCAGGACAAGGCTGAGTGAGACAAGCTCCAGTTTCTGGTATGGTAAGTCCCCACTTTCTGAGACTACGTGACCTACGTGATCCAGACTTTGCAAGGAGTAATCTGAATTACAGAGGCAGAAGGAGCAGGAGGTTATGTAAAATTTTAACTTTTCCTCTTCAATAAAATCAACTTGGTACACAGGTGGCTCAGATGGTAAATAATCCACTTGTAATGCCGGAGACCTGGGTTCAATCCCTGGGTTAGGAAGATCCCCTGGAGAAGGGAGTGGCAACCCACTCCAGTAGAATTTCATGGACAGAGAAGCCAGACGGGCTACAGTCCTTGGGGTTGCAGAGAGTCAGACACAACTGAACGACTAACACATTTACTTTCACACAGATGGCTACCAAGATTATAGGCCAAGTTCTGAGCTCTGATTTTAAGATGTGAAATCTAAGATATGCTGTGAGCCCATGACTTCTTACAATTGCTTGTTTTAGGTTCAGCTATAAGAAGTCACTATTAGGACTTCCTTGGTTGTCCAGTGGTTAAGAACCCACCTGCCAATGCAGGGGACGCAGGTTCCAGCCCTGGTCCAGGAAGATTCCATATGCCTTGGAGTAACTAAGCATGTGTGCCACGACTACCGTAGCCTGTGCACCCTACAGCCCATGCTCTATGTCAACTGCAAATTGGCACTTACCAAGATCATTGCCAATGACTGAACAACAAAGGCGTTTGCCGTCTGCCTCTACGGAGATTGAACCCCATGCTGCTATAGCTGGTGACCTTCAACACCCCCTGAGAGAGTTCAGGGTGGACTGAGGCACTCTGCTCCAGGGAATCTGGTGAGAAAAGTCTTTCAATAGTTGGATATTTTTAGGAACAGATTTTATGATCTCCATCATTGTATCTCCTCATATCTAGAGAAGCACTAAATCCCTTCATAGTGGCATCAGATCCTCATGACTAACAAAAAATCTTTTATAAATTGAGTGCTTCACGGCATTGAACTCCCCCTTCACCAAAACCTTATATATTGACTTTCCCCACTGCCGCTTTGAAGCAGTCTCTCAGAACTGTCTGAGATGCTGCCTCCCAGGCTGCAGTCCTCACTTTGTCCCAAATAAAACTTAACTTGCAGCTCTCAAGTTGTACATCTTTTTTTAGTTGACATCTGCAACAAGAAAAACCATCACAATGAGAAACCCACGCACCGCAACTAGAGAGTAGCTGCTGCTCGCCACAACTAGAGGTAGCTCATGTGCAGCAACAAAGACGCAGCGGTGAAGCCAAAAATAAATAAAAGTTTAAAAAAGAAGTCACTACTAGTTTAAAAGGGCTTACTAACATATGCAAAACCATCCCCAGTGTCAAATTAAGATGGTAGAGTAGGAAGCCATAGAACTCTTCCCAGGAACACATGAAAAATATATCTACATGTGCAACAGCTCTCACTGAAAACTAACTGGAGTCTGGCAGAAAAAACTCCTGTACAACCTAGGCTATGAGAAAGATCCACTTGGGTCAGAAGGGAAGAGAACTAATTAGGTCATAATCTGTTTTCTTCTGAATCCCTTCCAGGGTCACAGATTCAGAGAACGCCCCTGGGCAGTGTATGATTCAAGCTACCTTTGCGGAGCCACAGCCCTGGGTCTGACAAGAGCCACAGCCCTGGGTCTGACAAGGGGAAGACAAGTTCCCTTGGCTGGTTGGAGGTCTGGTAGACTCGTAAGAGGACTGTGGGAAGCCTAGATTTCACTCATGAAAAGTGAAGTCTTGCTCGCTCCTAAAGTAGGGTGGAGAGGGCAGACTGAAACCTGTGAATGGCTGACTGATTTCCTGTCATGGGCCCAGCATGCGCCCCAACCTGAGTTGACAAACACTCCAGTCCTGCTGGCCTTGGATTGTAGCCCCACACTAAAATGAGGGCTGTGACAAATAAGGAAAAAATTGAGCCGCGAGACATTGAGGTTGGTCAAGCTGCAAACAGCCTCTGAACAGGTAGGGGACAGCCACTACCGGTAATTGCACAGGTGGTATATCAGAGGCAGTCTGGATCTCTGATGTCACTCTGACCCTTGCCAAATACTCTTAGTGAATATGAGCAGAATCTGTGGGGCTCCTGTGCAAGGAAGCCCTTCCATGTCCCCCTCTTTCTTATTTGTAGGAAATATGCTTAAGCCTCAATGACTTTCCTTGAGTTTTCCAAAGGGCTTTCCAAAAGGATTTAAAACAGTTGCTAATAAGGGAACAGAGGGGATGCAGAGACAAAGGAGGAGCAGTCTAGAAACAATAGTGCAGCCTTGGGACAGGATCCTGGTGCCCCCCAGGGGATGCACATAACAATATCTTTGAGCTCTTTGCAGAAATAAAACCCTCACCAAATGGAAGACTACTTAACCACTTGATGAAATATTCTTCATTCCAGAGAGAAGTCACAGTTTGACAACCTCAAGGACCGCCTGAGGCCAGATTAAGGGAATGCAGGCCTAATCCTTATTAGAAACACTTTCAGATTCTTATTAGAAAACCCATCCTTGAACCATTGCTGTAAAACTTCTCACCAAATCCTCTAGGGTGGAGACACACAGTTTTTGAGGGCACAAAACTGCTATGTCCCCCTTTGCCTGGCAAAACGCTAAAGCTACTCTTTTCAACTTCATTCCAAACTGTGTCTCTGAGATTTGATTTGGCACTAATGTAGAGAGGCCAAGACTTTGCATCAACACCAGTCTCTCCTGCTCTAGCCCTGCTTCCTCTGGGACAAGGGTGCGGGTGCTGGGAGGGGGAATGCTGCTGCTGCTGCTGCTGCTAAGTCGCTTCAGTCGTGTTCAACCCTGTGTGACCCAATAGATGGCAGTCCACCAGGCTCCCCC
>NW_011494807.1:881023-898361 GCF_000754665.1 Bison bison bison | reverse complement strand
CCAGGCTCCCCCGTCCCTGGGATTCTCCTGGCAAGAACACTGGAGTGGGTTGCCAGTTCCTTCTCCAATGCATGAAAGTGAAAAGTGAAAGTGAAGTCGCTCATTTGTGTCTGACTCCTAATGACCCCATGGACTGCAGCCTACCAGGCTCCTCCATTCATGGGATTTTCCAGGCAAGAGTACTGGAGTGGGGTGCCATTGTCTTCTCCGGGAGGGGGAATAGCATAAGCTAAAAGGAAATTGAGGCAACCTGGACCCAACCTTCAGGGCTTCTGCTCCAGCAACTTGGACAGTTTCAGCTAGAACAAGAGAGAGGACTCAAACAATTTAAGAAATGAAAGGATAGTGGCAGCTACAAATTGGCATTTGCCAAGAGTATTTGCCAGTGAACAACAAGGACATTTGCCATCTGCCTCTGTGGAGAATTCACGGTGGAAATTGAGGTACTTTGTGCTCTAGGGAGACTGGTCTTTAGATAGCTGGATATTTTCAGGAACTGATTTCATCATCCCAATTCCTACATCTTCTCATTTCTAGAAAATTACTATATCCCTTTATCAGTTCTGAGTTTGAGTGAACTCTGGGAGTTGGTGATGGACAGGGAGGCCTGGAGTGCTGCGCTTCATGGGATCGCAGAGTCGGACACGACTGAGCGAATGATCTGATCTGATCTGATCTGTAACTAGCAGAAAATCTTTTGTAAGGTAAAGGCTTGATTGCACTGAACTCCCCCTTCACCAAAATCTTATATATTGACCTTTTCTCGCTACCTCTTAGGAGCAGTCTCTCAGAGCTACCTGAGGTGCTGTCTCCTGGGCTACAGTCATCATCTTGCCCCAAATAAAACTTAACTCGCAACTCTCATATTGTGCATCTTTTTAGTCACCAGCAGATACCACTGGGATAAAAAAAACCATAAACAAATTGGACAACCTAGAAGAAATGGACACATTTCTAGAAACACCCAACTTTCCAAGACTGAATCAGGGAGAAATAGCCAATCTGAACAGATTATCCTTAGTAATGAAATTGAATTGGTAATTTAAAAATTCCCTGCAAATACAAGTACAGGATCAAATGGCTTCAGTAGGGAATTCAACCAAATGTATAATGAAGAGTTAATACCTATCTTTGTCAAAATCTTCCCAAAAATGGAAGAGGGTGGAACACTTCCAAATTTATTCTATGAGGCCAGTATTACCCTAATATCAAATCCAGACAAAGACATTAGAAAAAAAGTTACAGGTTAGACTATCTCTGATGAATATAGAAGCAAAAATCTTCAAGAAAATATTAACAAATCTAATTCAACAATATATAAAAGGGATCATAGACAGTGATCGAGTTGGATTTAATACAGGGGTACGAAGATCATTCAATATTTGCAAATCATTTAATGTGATACACCATGTTAACAACAGGAAGAATAAAAATCGAATACTAATCTCAATAGACAGAAAAAGCATTTTCCAAAATTCTACATCCATTTAAGATAAAAATTCTTATTAAAATTGGTTTAGAGGGATGAAAAGTTGGTATAGAAGTTGAAATACATATTTTAACATAACAAAGGCCACTTATGAAAAACCCATGCTAACATTATATTTACTGCTGAAAAGGTAAAAACTTTTTCTCTAAAATCAGGAACAATGCAAGGAAACCCACCTTTGCCACTTCTATTTAACACAGTATTAGAAGGCTTAGCACAGCAATCAGACAATAAATAAAAAGCCTCCAAATTGAAAAAGAAGAGGTAAAACTGTCACTGTTTGCAGATATGATACTATATACAGAAAGCTGTAAAGTCACCAAAAAGTTATTAGAACTAATAAATATATTCATTAAAGTTGAAAATACAAGATTAGTGTACAGAAACCTGATGCTTTTCTATACACTAATAATGAACTATCAGAAAGAAAATTTAAGGAAACAACCCCATTTACATTCACATCAAAAAAATAAAATACCTAGGAAAAAACATAACCAAGGAGATGAAATACCTATACCCTTAATACTATAAAACTTTGATGAAGTAATGGACAATGATATTAAGAAATGGAAATATATCACATGTTCCTGGATTAGAAGAATTAAAATTGTTAAAAAGTACATACTATGCTGGTGAGGGACAGGGAGGCCTGGTGTGCTGAGGTCCAGGACTTAAAAGAGTCTGACATGACTTGGCAACTAAACAACAACAAAACTATCTAAAGCAATCTACAGATTTAATGCAATCCCTGTTAAAAATCCCAAGGCATTTTTCACAGAACTAGAAAAAATAATCTTAAAATTTATATGAAAACTACTAAAGATTCTGAATTAATCTATAACAAAGGAGACAAGAATACACAATGGAGAAAAGCCAGTATTGTCAATAAGTGGTTCTAGAAAAATTGAACAGCCTCATGTAAAAGAATGATATTAGAATATTTCCTCACATCATATACAAAAATAAACGAGGTGGATTAAAAACCTAAAATGTAAGATCTAAAAACATAAAACTTCTACAATAGAATGCAGGCAGAATATGTGGACATAAATTGTAACAATATTTTTTTGGATCTGACTCTTAAGGGTAAACAAATAAAGCAAAAATAAACAAATGGATCTAATTAAACTTAAAAGCTTTTGTATAGCAAAGGAAATTATTGGCAAAATGAAAAGAAAACCACTGAATGGAAGACGATATCTGCAAATTATATGATTGATAAGGGGTTGATGTCTAAAACATATAACAGTTCGTACTGCTCATATAAACTTATATAAACAGCTCATACAACAATTCCACCCCAAAACAGAAAAAAAGCCCCATTAAAAAATGAGCAGAAGGCCTGAATAGAAGGCCTACATTATTCATAAGAAGATATACAAATGGGCAACAGGGCACACAAAAAATGCTTAATATCGTGAATCATGAGAGAAATGCAAAGAAAAACCACAATGAGGTAACACCACATACTTGTCAAACTGGCTATTATCAAAATATACAAGTAACAAATGTTTGCCAGAAGGTGGAGAAAAGGGAACCATAGTATATTGTTAGTGGTACTGCACATTGATGCAACCACTATTGAAAACAGTATGGAAGTTCTTCAGATAACTAAAAATAGAACTGCCATATGATTCAGCAATTCCACTGCTGGGTATATATCTGAAAAAAAAAAAAAAAATGAAAACACTACTATGAAAAGATAGATGCAGCCCAGTGTTCATAGTAGTATTATTTGCAATAGGTAAATTTTAAAGCAACCCAAGTGTCCATCAACAGATAAGACATTGTGTTTATATACATATACATATATATATATGTATGTATACACAATAGAATATTGTTGTTTAGTTGCTAAGGCTTGTCCAGTTCTTTACAACACCATGGACTACAGCCTGCTGCTGCTGCTAAGTCGCATCAGTCATGTCCGACTCTGTGCTACCCCATAGACGGAAGCCCACCAGGCTCCTCTGTCCCTGGGATTCTCCAGGAAAGAACACTGGATTGGGTTGCCATTTCCTTCTCCAATGCATGAAAGTGAAAAATGAAAGTGAAGTCGTTCAGTCGTGTCTGACTCTTAGTGACCCCATGGACTGTATCCCACTAGGCTCCTCCATCCATGAGATTTCCGAGGCAAGAGTACTGGAGTGGGGTGCTATTGCCTTCTCCCACAGCCTGCTAGGCTCCTCTATCTATGGGATTTCCTAGGCATCATTACTGGAGGGGGTTGCCATTTCCTACTCCAGGGGATCTTTCTAACCCAAGGTTCAACCCTGTCTCCTGTAAGTTTCTTGCATTGCAGGTGGATTCTTTACTGCTGAGCGATCAGGGGCCACAAAATAGAATATTACTCAGCCATAAAAAAGAATGAAATTCTGCCATTTGCAACAACATGGATCAACCTAGAGAATATCACGCTTAGTGAAATAAGTCAGACAGAATAAGAGAAATATCCTATGTTATTACTTACACGTAAAATCTAAAAAATAAACAAATTTATGTAACAAAACATATTCACAGATTTAAAGAACCAACTAGTGGTTACTAGTGGGATGAAGGAAAGGGAAGAGGAGGAAAAAGGGTATGGGATTTAGAGACACAAACTGCTGTATGTAAAATAAGTAAGCAACAAGAATATTTTGTACAGCACAGGAAAATTTTTTGTCTTTTTTGTAATAACTCTAAATGGAATATAATCTATAAAACTGTTCCATCACTAGGCTGTACACTTGAAACTGATATTGCAAATTAACTACACTTTAATAAAATCAATAAAAATACTAACTTTGTCTGTGCCATACTACTGAGCAGTCTTCATTTCTCTCTGAAATTTTGGGGCACAATTTACACATTAAAACATTGAAGAAAATAAAACTATAAACATAGTAAGCAAAAAAGAAGCATTCCCTTGCTTTCAGTCACAATGATGATATCATCCAGTTTATTAGGTACACAAAGTTGGGAAGCACTCATCAATAGTATGACTTGAAGAGTCTAAAACAAAGTTCTGAGGATTAAAGTAGACTGTTTGTGAAGTAATATTATATTCAAATAATTTCTAAATATAATACTTTTTTAATATAGTGAAGACATCATATCTAGGTTGGAAAATCTAGGGACAAGGCTGGGCAGACACCCTCATTTTATCCTCACCCTCTAACTGAATGACAGTTACTTTTGTCTATTAAATCAAAAGGAACTTGTGAAAGTTGCTCAGTCATGTCCAACTTTTGTGACCCCATGTACTATAGAGTTCATGGAATTCTCCAGGCCAGAATACTGGAGTGGGTAGCCTTTTCCTTCTCCAGGGGATCTTCCCAACCCAGGGATCAAACCAGGGTCTCCTGCATTGCAGGTGGATTCTTTACTAACTGAGCTATTACAGAAACCCAGGAGCTTGCAAGATGCATAGTTGATAAGCTGACTGTTTAAACAAGAATGTCAATCATTCTTCATTATACTTTTTATGAAGGATTGTATTTTCTATAAATACAAGTTGTTGTTTTTTTTTTTTCTGGTCATTTTTTCTTCTCGGTTGATTCTCTATATTTTCTTAATATCTAGTTTGTACACTTTTTGCCCTAAGACGCATTATAAAAGGCTTGGTTTCTTCTGTGTATTCTCTAGTTCCTAAATCAATCTCTATGAATTGTTTTTAAAAAGTGTACAATACATTGCCAAACATCAGTATTGAGTTAGTGGATAGGGGTACAATATCATTATTTGCCTAGATATTCTAAAATTCAAGCCTTTAAAAACACACTTTTTATTTATTCTGGGCATTCAAAACTGCTTAATAGAATAAATACTTTCTAAAGCAAGATTTACCTCTTGAAATGTATGCATGTATTTATTGCATGTAACCATTAGAAGCTATACAAAAAGCATGCCCATTCAGCACTTATTTGTATCTCCCAAACAATTTTAATCAGACATCTGGTTGAATGTATTTTAATCATTTGATCTCTGTTTTTCAGGAGAAATAAAACAAAACACAGCCCCAAATTCTGGCTTTCAGGAAAAATACAACAAAACACAGCCAGTGTTGTTCTCTGTTGTTATACTGCCTCTCCTTTTTCTAAGCTATTGTAAGTCATGAAGCTCGGTATTATGTCCTATACAGCAAAGCTAAAGCAAGCATGAAATCGAAAGTGGTAGTCACTTAGTCGAGTTCGTCCGACTCTTTGTAACCCCATGGACTGGACTGTTCATAAATTCTCCAGGCAAGAATACTGGAGTGGGTTGCCATGCCCTTCTCCAGGGTATCTGCCCTACCCAGGGATCAAACCCAGGTCTCCTGCATCACAAATTCTTTATAGTTTGAGCTACCCAGGAAGCCAAAGCAGGCATAGAAATCTTGAAACACAAAAGGATTTTAAAGCAGAAAAAGCAAATCAATATTAAAATTCAATGCATGCTAACGATTCTATCTTCGAAGTGTAGAAGATGGATTTTTAATTTTTTTTTTTCTCCTTTGCATGTCTTTCAGAATATAGAGATACAACTCTTCAGGTACTAGTACATTAGAAATACCAGCAAAAAAGAAAGGTTATAAACCCAAGTCTTAACCTCCAAGGAGTTGCTTGTTACTTTTATGGGATTTATAACATTACATTTTTTTTTTAGATTTCTATGCTCTGCTGTATCAAGTTGCTTCAGCCCTGTCTGACTCTCTGCAACCCGTTGGACTATAGCCTGCCCAACTCCTCTGTCTATGGGATTCTTCAGGCAAGAATACTGGAGTGGGTTGCCATTCCTTCTCTGGAGGATCTTCCCGACCCAGGGATCAAGCCCATGTCTCTCACCTCTCATGCACTGGCAGGAAGTTTCTTTACTATTAACGCCACATGGGAAGCTCAGCCACAAAAGCAATCAAGAAATAGATTTTGTGAGAAATATTCTTAATTTTCTCAAGTAATTATTTTAAATATAATAATATTTTCCTAATAAGAGTTGGTATACATGTGTTTGGGATACACAAACGTTTAACAATTTCTAAAGGAGAGTACATGTATAAATGGGGAAACTGAGGCACAGATAATCAAAAGGAAAAAAAATCTTTTTGAACAGAAAATGTAAGAAATTCAGTAGCTACACATTACTCAGAGTTTCAAAAAACTTCAAATTAAATAAATCAAGAGGAGATTGGAAAATAAAAGGGAATCAGATTATTTAACTAATGAGTTTGTAGCATCTATCCACCCCAACAGGGCTTCCCTAGTAGCTCAGTTGGTAAAGAATTCACCTGCAATGCAGGAGACCCCAGTTAGATTCCTGCGTAGTGAAGATCCACTGTAGAAGGGATAGGCTACCCACTCCAGTATTGTGGTCTGGAGAATTCCATGGACTGTATATTACATGGGGTTGCAAAGAGTCAGATATGACTGAATGGCTTTCACTTTCACTATCCACCCCCACCCCACACAAGTTTTAAATAAGAAATTATGTAGTTGAAATCAAATAAATGCAACTTTTAAGTATACTTGAATGTATTTGAAGTTATGACCAACCTAGATAGCATATTCAAAAGCAGAGACATTACTTTGCCAACAAAGGTTCGTCTAGTCAAGGCTATGGTGTTTCCTGTGGTCATGTATGGATGTGAGAGTTGGACTGTGAAGAAGGCTGAGCGCCAAAGAATTGATGCTTTTGAACTGTGGTGTTGGAGAAGACTCTTGAGAGTCCCTTGGACTGCAAGGAGATTCAACCAGTCCGTTCTAAAGGAGATCAGCCCTGGGATTTCTTTGGAAGGAATGATGCTGAAGCTGAAACTCCAGTACTTTGGCCACCTCATGCGAAGGGTTGACTCATTGGAAAAGATCCTGATGCTGGGAGGGATTAGGGGCAGGAGGAAGAGGGGACGACAGAGGATGAGATGGCTGGATGGCATCACTGACTTGATGGACGTGAGTCTGAGTGAACTCCAAGAGCTGGTGATGGACAGGGAGGCCTGGCGTGCTGCGATTCATGGGGTCACAAAGAGTCGGACACCACTGAGCGACTGATCTGATCTGATCTGAATGTATTTGAACTATGGTAAAAACTCTTTTCCATATAAATAAATAAATAAATGTACATATTTTTTTCTCAAATGAAACATTGAAAACACTGTGAAATAAAAAGAGACACACAAAGAAAATCATTGGTAATGAGGACTTGAAAGAAGCCTTTTAAGCAGCTCAGGAAAACTGTGGGAAGGCTGGGTAATCAGGATGGACGCTTAAGGTTCTGTGCCAATTAAAGCCTGAAAGCTATAGCTGCTTCCTGGTTGCATAATAACAAATTCACTGAGGAGATAATTTGTGAGAGAACTAAGCACGGGTCTAATGCTGTTCATGATTATAGACCCTCTTGAACACTGCATGAGAAATTTCAATAATTTTCAGTAATACAGGTAGAAACTTAACACAAGTTCTATAATGAAAATAACAGTTTAGTGGAACAGTGGGATCAAAGGTGATTACGAACTTGTACCTGTTAATACAGCGCAGTATTTTGAATGGATGGCCAAAGGAAATTGGGTCTAACGACTCATAGCATAATATGCTTTCATTTCCAGACTGACCTTGCTGGAAATTCAGAACAGACACAAACACACGCCCTGGTCAATTGTGTTTCAGTGCTGCTGTTGTTGTTTAGTCACTAAGTCGTGTCCAATTCTTTGTGACCCCATGTGACTCCAGGCAAGAGTACTGGGGTGGGTTGCTCTTTCCTTCTCCAGGGGATCTTTCCGATCCATTGCTTGAACATGCATCTCCTGCATTGGCAGACGGTTTCTTTACCACTGAGCCACCAATGAAGCCCCTGCCCTGTGTTTCAGTGTACCAGGGCATAAGAAGAGCCCTACTAATGGAGCATATTGAAGGCAATTGCATTTGCCTGTCTCTTCTGTTACTAATGCAACTCCAGGAATTATTATTAATAATCATGGCTCAATCGGTAAAGAGTCTGCCTGCAAGGCGGGAGACCAGGGTTCAATCCCTGGGTCGGGAAGATCCCTTGGAGAAGAAAAGGCCAATCCACTCCAGTATTTTTGCCTGGAGAATTCCATGGACAGGAGAGTCTGGTGGGTTAAGTTCACCGGGTCACAAAGAATTGGACATGACTGAGTGACTAACACTTTCACTTTCTCCAGGAAAAGTAAAAAATTCCATAGGATCAATACAGCCTCTGTGTGCAATTTCAAGCTACCAAGAAGACCTGATTGGATATGGAGTTGAGAAAAGATGTGCACAATCAACTTTTACAAGAAGGTGTGAGCCAGCCACCCACAGAGACAGCAGCAGTCCCTAAATTTTGTAAGAACAGCAGTCCCAAATAATCATATACATGACTTCCCTGGTGGCTCAGACAGTAAAGCGTCTGTCTATAATTCGGGAGACCTGGGTTTGATCCCTGGGTTGGGAAGATCCCTTGGAGAAGGAAATGGCAATCCACTCCAGTAGTATTGCCTGGAAAATCCCATGGACAGAGGAGCCTGGTAGGCTACAGTCCATGGGGTTGCAAAGAGTCAGACATGACTGAGTGACTTCACTTTGGCTTCTTGTATAACTTAAGAGCATTTAAATGACATTTATGAAAATGATTCATCCACCATTCTTGATCTCTATATTCAGAATCTATAACACATTTTAGTCTACTCTACACTATAAGTGTGTACTATCCACACAGATTTCTAACTTTTCAAGGGAAATATTCTATCAGATACATGCATAGGAATTTTGTTAGGTTCTAAGATCTGTTGAATTATCAAGTATCTTTTATTTCAACTTTTCCACACATGTTGTGAAACCTTAGTGTCATACTTTAAACATGGTTGAAGAATTAACATTTGATGGTAAGTTCTGAAAGTGAAAGTGAAGTGAAGTTGCTCAGTCGTGTCCCACTCTCAGCGACCCCATGGACTGCAGCCTACCAGGTTCCTCCATCCCTGGGATTCTCCAGGCAAGAGTACTGGAGTGGGGTGCCATTGCCTTCTCCAGAAGGCAATGTATAATTTATGTTTTAATGATATGCACAGCCTCATAGAAGATAAAAGGATTAACTGTAATCTCCATATGAACAGCTTGCAGTCTGAGTAAGGATAAGGATAAGTGAGCCTGGAGGCACTAAAAAGAGCAGAGAAGTCAAGTTTAGATGATACAGTAGCACTAGTAAAAGCATCTCAGGGTAAATACTCATTTATTTTCACATTTATGAGTTATAACTTTGACTCCTTATTTGATAAATCCCCCAGATAGCTTACATTCCATGCTCCATCATCCCTTCTTAAACAGTACGCTCATGGTTTTCACTGGTGCCAAACTATCCTAGCTTTCTTTGTACATAGGTTACAATTTCTTTTTTATCTCCTGGCTCCTTGTCCTAACCTCATGCCTGAAAAGTCAATCATCCCCAAGTGTCCATCCATGGCCCAGTGCTCTTCTCTTTGTAAATCTTCACAGATTGATACTTTATCTATTCTTATAATTTCACCCTTATGTAAATGACTCTCAAATCGATGTGTTCAGCCCAGAAATTTTCCCAAGCTTCAGGTTCATCTACTATTTTTTCAGCTGGACAACTACTGCTGAGTATTCCACAAGCCCTTCATGGTCTGTATGACCTTAAATGTTGCATATCTATTTCTGCCTCTTGTTTTTCACGTTGGTTGTACTGTGATTAACTCTGTTACCTACCTTATAGTCCTGAGAATGCATCCTTGAGAGAGCTGCTTAGGAGATCTATCAGACATACAAAGGTTTCCATACCATTCTATCGCACCGAGTAGTCCATTGTCACCATTAAAATGGTATATTTCTCTCGACTGGAAAGAGGTAAAATCATTTCTAAAAATAAGCCATTACTCAAAACCCTGAATGTAGTACTCAAGATAGTTTATAGAAATAAAAATAGTCCTGGTTGGCACATTATATTCAAGTTAGATAAGAAAAATGGGAGTTGTAGGATAAACCCCACACACATGGTTTCCTTTTCACTTCCTTGGCAGTTCTGAGGTACTCTGAGGAGCCCATTTGGGTCTCCATAGCAAAGACTGAAAGCTACCAGATAATAGAAAAATAGTTTCTTTCTTGGAACAGCATGCAAAGTCCTCCATGACTCAGTGCTCCTCCCCTCGTTACCCTTCACATCCCAGCAATATCAAACTGATGGCATTTTCCCCAGATGTCAGGCTGTTTCTCATTTCCCAATTTGCTTATGTTACCTCTTGATAAAATTACTCTTTGAGCCTCCTCACTCCTATCATGTGGCCATTTACTTTGCAGCTTTAGGATTTAAATCAGATAATATTTCATTCATTCAATTATTCAGTCATAAAAAGAAGATACTTGCTTTCATGGAGTCTTAAATTTTGTGGTGGACGCTAGACAGACAGTAAGCAAACCAACATGCAAACCCCAGCTAAGAGTGAACTGCTTGAATCACCAAGCAGTGATGATTAATGCCATGATTAATGCCGTGTTGACCACATACTAGATCTTCTTGACCTTTAAGAAATCATGAATGAACACGATTGTCATGCACAGTGCTACATGCTTTCATATATCCACTCATGTTAAATCTCAAAATTAAGAAATAAAAGTTATTCTGACACTTTGGTAGATGAGGCGATAAGGGTTCAGAAAGATTTACAAATTTACCTATGGCCACATAGATGGAGAGAGTCAGAATCTAAATACAGCTCCAGAAATGTCCAATTTCAGAAACTATCCATGTTCATGATAATATTGGCTTTCAGGTGATATAAAAAAAAAAATAATCAAGGCTCCATCTTTATTTGAAATCAATTCATATGTTTAAATCGCCTCCATCAGAAATGGATTCGCTTAGTTCTAGGAAGCTTAGAGAAATTTTACATTGTAGCACTTTACAATTCAAAAGAACTTAATCATAAGCAGGGAATCTGCAAAATAATGCTCTCAGAGCCCCACTGATTTTAGCAATAGGGGAGAACAGTCTCCTGCCGCATCTGTTAGAATGAAATGGCTTAGAGGCGGTAGAGGAAAAGCATGAATGATGTACCGAACACCTGGTATTTGAGGCATTCTTTGCTGTATAAGCACCAAATTAAAGCTTCAGTTATTCATCCTGAAAATGCTTCTATCTTTGCAATAAGATTCTCAAATAATAGATGTGAACTTCAAACGTAATCACTAACAAATGATTTAATAGTAATACATGGCTGTTACAAGAATATAGTAAGAATAAGCAATGTTAAAAATAAGGCACTTGAGAGCCTGGACTGCAGGTTGCTGCTGCCCAGATGTAGAAAAACACTCCAGTTTGACAGACAGATAAAGCGTTTTCCTTTAGAGTCTGAATAAATGCTCTTCTTGAATCTGGCAACATGAATTCTCAAGAGAAAACAAACCCAGCAAATCTCAGGTTCATAGTTGATTTCAAATTATCCCCTTCCATTTATTGCTTATATAGTGCGGCCATATGGGAATTTAGTATAATCTGGACAGGTATGATTTGCCATCGGTGTGAAAATATCCCCTTAAGATCACTTTCTAATTATGTCATTAAAACTTAATAACCTAAAAACTGCCTCCTTGCTGGACAAGGGGAAAAATCATTTTGCTGTTTTTGAGTCACATTTTTTACACGCAAAATGCTTCCAGCCTCCTCTAAGAAAATCCATTTTGAAAAAAATTTTTGTTTTTATTGCTGCTTTCTCAAAATATTATAGCCTGTTTAAATACTTAAATTAGTTTATTTTTAGGTCAGAGACTATTACTTTGCTAGTTTAATTTTTTAAATTACAAAAGCAAATTATAATAAATAATATTTTAAAAATTAACTCACTTTCCGTATATAGCTATAATATATATTTTAAATTTTATTTTCATGCCATACTCTTTTTATATATAAATTGATCAAATAATACATGTTATTCTATATCAGAATTTCTTCATATGATGTTAAATTATAAACACTGATCCACACTGTCAATAGAATACTGAAGAGAACATTCATTGAAAAAATATCCTGCAGTTTACTTAGTCAACTTTGTTTGTAGACATTTAGATAATGTTTAGATTTTCTCTGCCTGTATTATTACCTGTCTGCTTGATCTTTAAGAGACTCCATGCATTTTAAATATTAAAGTTTTCTTAATGATTCTAGAAATAAACTATGGCAACCTCTACTAGTGAACTTATTTTCTATGTCTCCATATTTTAACATGGATCATCATCTAAAGCCTCAGCTTTATTTGGATGCATGAAACAACACTCCATTATTTTTAAAACAATATTTACTATTATTTAAATAGTATTTAATATTTGCTATTGCTAAGTCACTTCAGTCGTGTCCAACTCTGTGCGACCCCTTAGACGGCAGCCCACTAGGCTCCCCCGTCCCTGGGATTCTCCAGGCAAGAATACTGGAGTGGGTTGCCATTTCCTTCTCCAATGCATGAAAGTGAAAAGTGAAAGTAAAGTCACTCAGTCGTGTCCGACTCTGTGCGACCCCATGGACTGCAGCCCAACAGGCCCTTCCGTCCATGGGATTTTCCAGGCAAGAGTACTGGAGTGGGTTGCCATTGCCTTCTCTGATTTAATATTTACTAAATATTTAAAACATATCTACTACATAGTCATCACAGCAATTCTGCAAGGCACAATTATTCTTGTTTTCCAGATAAACTATTCAAAGTGTTTAAGCAATGTTCTCATAGCTTGTTACAAGGGGTGTCTGCATGGCAGTACAAGTGATAAGTATTAAAAGAAATTAACAATACAGGTTTGTGGAAAGGAGATGGAATTTTGTCTTGAATATATTCAGTTTCTGTTGCATGTAGGATGCCCAAGCGCAGTTATATGGTAGGAAGATGAACACACATCTGGAACTTTGAAGAGAGGGTTCCTCTGAAGACACAATTTGGAAGTCCTTAGCTTATAAATGAATTTCAAACCATGGAACTGAAAGGGTTATCCTGGTAAAGTGCAACATATGAGGCAAAGGCAGGCAAGTACAGAATCTTGGAGGCGCAGATACATTTGGCAAGAAGAAAGGACTTGGGGAAGGAAAAGGAAGAAAAGACATGAAGGAATTGTGGGTGAAGTCTTACAAATCAAGGAAGGAGACACTTTTAAGGACAGGACACTGATAACTCAGCAATAAAGGCAACATTGGTGATCTTGGTTAGGGGAAGTTTCAGTGGTATTCTGAACTGAAGAGGACTTCTAGTGGATTGATGAGCAGCTATCTTATTAACAGGACGAATTTTTTAGAGAACAAGCATGAAAAATGAGAAATCTACAAACTATGGTAACAGTGTTCCCACTGAGTGGGTAGAAGGATGAGTCAGTTGCCATGGAGATCTCAAAGGGGTCCTCTGAACATGCACAGCCTGAATTCAGCCCTGTTTATGGAAATTTGGCATATAAAGTTTCCTCCCCATAAAGAGTAGACATATCCGTCAGAACGGTCAATAGATATCACTTTTCCATTAGTGTATGTCCCCAAAGACTAAAACCAACAGCAGGTACTACATTAAAATTTACTCTGTTCAAGTCATCTGTGGGCTTCCCTTGTGGCTCATAGGTAAAGAATCTGCCTACAGTGAAGGAGATTCAGGAGATGCAGGTTTGATCCCTGTGTTGGGAAGATCCCATGGAGGGGGACATGGCAACCCACTCCAATTTTTTTGCCTGGAGGATCCCATGGACAGAGGAGCCTGGTGGGCTACAGTCCATGGGGTTGCAAAGAGACACGACTAAAGAGACTGAGCCTGAAGCCATTGTTAAATATTAAAAGTATTAAACTACAAACTATGAAACATTAAACTAAGAGATACTAATTTATATAAGAATCAAAGTACTAAGTTACAATGGGGACAGCTACCTTATTCCAATGGCAGGCCATTTCTTTTTTGCTAAGAACCAAGAGAGAATGGTAGAAGTCTAGTTTTGTTACCTTACATACCTTTTATATATCTTAAAAAAAAATCAATAAATTGTAGGGCATTGTGGAAAGCTGTGCAGGCATTCCTGTTCCCCCACTCCCCCCACCCCTCGTGTGACCTTTTAACAGCTCAGCTCTAACCTCCACCTCCAGCTGCACTGCCGACAGAAGGCTCAAAGAGGAAAAGTGCATCTGTGATTTCTTGACACCCACAGATAATTACTATACTGTTTGAATCTGAAGCAGATAATTCTTTGTTCTGCTCTTCTTTTGTTTAGCAAAAAAAGAACTATTTACATCTCAACTTTCTTTATGTTTTACATTCAAAGCATTATCAAAACTACAGAGATCTCATGAAGCCCACAGCATTCTCTTATTCACTATATTTAGTACTGAAATGGGTAAAAGACACTTTCAATTACATAAAACGAATAAATTTAGTGCCAAGTATCAAGACATGTGTTTAGTATAATAAGCCTTCCTCTTTCCCAAGGATCCCCAAATGCTGATATTACCAGAGCATATTCAACCTCTCGTGTTTCAGAGTGGCCAGATTATAGATACGCTGCAAGTGGAACTCACTGGCTTCCTCACTGAGATGACAGAAGTTCCTCTGTTTCATCACTGTGTTATTCATTCAAGGAAAAAATAATTGAACACATTTTTTGTTCAATAGTTTTTAGGACCTGAACACTCAGAAGAGTGAAGTGAACAGGAACTCACAGTCCAGCAGAATTCCACAGGAAGGACAGAAGGTGCTTGCTATCCAGAATGCTCCAGCTGGGTGCCTGGATGGGATAAGGGGGCTCCCAGAATGCCTGGTATGAGACTGGGCCTGTGGTTAGCTACAGTGTCTGAAGATGTTTTTTATTATAAAATTACTAAATATAAATTTATGTTCAGTTCAGTTCAGTTGCTCAGTCATGTCCAACTCTTTGCGACCCCATGAATTGCAGCATGCCAGGCCTCCCTGTCCATCACCAACTCCCGGAGTTCACCCAGACTCACGTCCATCGAGTCAATGATGCTATCCAGCCATCTCATCCTCTGTCGTCCCCTTCTCCTCCTGCCCCCAATCCCTCCCAGGATCAGAGTCTTTTCCAATGAGTCAACACTTTGCATGAGGTGGCCAAAGTACTGGAGTTTCAGCTTCAGCATCATTCCTTCCAAAGAACACCCAGGGCTGATCTCCTTCAGAATGGACTGGTTGGATCTCCTTGCAGTCCAAGGGACTCTCAAGAGTCTTCTCCAACACCACAGTTCAAAACCATCAATTCTTTGGTGCTCAGCTTTCTTCACAGTCCAACTCTCACATCCATACATGACCACAGGAAAAACCATAGCCTTGTCTAGACGAACCTTTGTTGGCAAAGTAATGTCTCTGCTTTTGATTATGCTATCTAGGTTGATCATAACTTTCCTTCCAAGGAGTAAGCGTCTTTTAATTTCATGGCTGCAATCACCATCTGTAGTGATTTTGGAGCCCAAAAAAATAAAGTCAGCCACTGTTTCCACTGTTTCCCCATCTATTTCCCCAAGACACAAATCTGATCAAAGAAGAAAAATTAAAAAGCTTTCCCCCTCAAAGCTATAAAAGGCATTAAGTAATAAAATAGCCCATATAGATCAGTGAAGAGACATATCTAGACCTGTATCTCTACATAGAAAATTTTTGACAATCTAAAATAAATTGATTCAAAAACATTAACAAAAAAGTCATAAATTTAAGTTTTTTTTCTTTAACTAGAGAATAAACTCTCAATTAATGTAATTATAATGTGATCATATCCATCCCTAACTTTTACAAATATTAACAATTTTGAAATATAAGTACATAAGTATTAATATTAAATATTAAAACAATAATTTTTAAGCACAGCCTCTGAAGGGCAGCAAACATGTCATAATTTGTTTGTGTTTCTCCAGTGCCTGCACAGCACCTGATATAATATAGGTCAGACTTTAAATCTGTTGAAAAGCTGTGAAACTGCTGGAACCAGTAGAAGTCTCGGGCAACTAAATGTCCAATATTTTGCATATATGATACATTTTCAGGGTATTGTCTATTCCCTTTAATTGCAGGATGAAAGACAAATATAGTGCTTTGGGTACAAGAGATGTTATTGCTAGTTACTAGTTATGTAATGATATTAAAAAAACTATCATATTAGCTATCTTAATTTTATGACTCCTTGTTTTCATTTCACGCCATGTGAAATAGAGCACAGTAACATCACAGTTTTGGAGAAATGACCTAGACATTAAAGCAACTTCCTCAGAAGGGAGATATTTGACATGAGTAAAAGGGACTTATTTGACAAACCAGTCAGAATAATTGCAATTAAATACTCATTGTATGACATTAGACTAGCCTAGGGAATCAACTGATGTTTCAGTAGAGTTTGTTGATGAAAATTGCTTTCTTTAAGAAAATAAAAATATTTGATCTTTTTTACATACCTTTAAAATTAAGAATAGTACATTGGGGTTTTGATTTTTTTTTACCATAATTAATGCAATGCATGTAAACTAGTTTTCAAGATTTTTTCATCTGTTGATGCCTTAAATCCTCAAATTTGGAGATTTTGTATCATCTTGTTTCATGGACAAAATGGCAAAGACAACAGTTAACTCCTTTGAATACTCTGTACTAAGACGTTTCATTGAAATCTGCTTACTCCCATGGAAAACTGAGAGGAAATTATATACACTTCAACCACACAGTTCTCCCCTGCTCCTTTCGTCAAGCTTATAAGGTGTACTTAATACAATATACTGATATTTAAAATTCTTAATATACAATGAAGAATTGCACATGCAAGTCATCATACCAGAAGAAATGGATGACAAAGTGATATAACACACTGTTCTTTTCCTACTTGTTTAAATCCAGTCAACTAGACCTGCAAGTAACAATTCAAACAATAAATAATATTG
>NW_011494807.1:855735-880923 GCF_000754665.1 Bison bison bison | reverse complement strand
ATAATATTGTTCCCTAGTCCCAGAATCTGATCTCCATGCTCCCATGCCAGTGCCACTGAGTGGCAGAACTGTCATCAGGTCCCAAAGCAGAAAACTGGGAACCTCAAGGACTACCTTCTCTTAACCCAAAATATGAAACATATTTGAAATACCATGGATTCTACCAATTTAATACAGGTTTTATAGCTGATCCCTCCTTATTTCATCTTTCACATTACCAGCAGACTTTCCCCCTGACCCAAATTAAAGCTTGATCATATTAAACCCTATTGTCAACTCTGCACTTGCCTAGAGGATGGAATCCTAGCTCTTCCTGGTAGTATCAAGAGCCCTCTTGTGGTCTGACATCCACTCGCTATTGTTTCTTTCTTCCAGTGCCTCCTGGTACCTAGTATCTTTCAGCTGCATCAAACTGCTGGAAGTCCCTGAATATTCTGCTGTTTTATTCATTCTACTCTGATTGACCAAACATCTGAATGGCCTTAATCCCTGCATCTTAATCATTTTTTTCAACAAATATTTACTGAAAGACCTAGTCTGTGCCAGGTTCATGTGTGCGTGTGTACTCAGTCATTCAATTGTGCTCAACTCTTTGGACTGTGTCTGACCCTATGGGCTGTAACCCAGCAGGATCCTCTGTCCATGAAATTTTCCAGGCAAGAATACTAGCGTAGGTTGCCATTCCTTCCACCAGGGGAGCTTTCCAATCCAGGGAATGAACCTGAGTCTCCTGCAAAGGCAGGTGGATTTTTTTTTTTTTTAACTGCTGAGCCACTTGAGAAGTCCCTGAACTATATCTTGGGAATAAAACAAATCACTTAAATGTGAAACCCTCAAGGAGATCACCATGAAACCAAGGATAAAATTGATCCTTTCATGATCTCATCTCCTTCCCTTTCATACTCACTCTACTTCAGCCATCTGATCTCCCTGCTGACCAAAGAGCTCAAGTTGGCTCCCACTTTAAGCCCTTTACACATGGTTTCTTTTACTGGCAATACTCTCTCTCCAGAGTAGTGCCAGCTCTTGTTCCTTTATCATATTTGATTCTCTGTTCAAGTATCTTCTCACAGTGGTCTGTTCTAATAATCCTTTTCAAGCTAAAATGATGATTTGGTCCTCTGTCACTTAGGTTTTCTTTTCTCCCCAAATATTTATTGCTGCTGCTGCTGCTGCTGCTAAGTCGCTTCAGTCGTGTCTAACTCTGTGCAACCCCATAGACGGCAGCCCACCAGGCTCCCTCTTCCCAGGGATTCTCCAGGCCAAGAACACTGGAGTAGGTTGCCATTTCCTTCTCCAATGCATGAAAGTGAAAAGTGAAAGTGAAGTCACTCAATCGTATCCAACTCTTAGCGACCCCATAGACTGCAGCCTACCAGGCTCCTTCGTCCATGGGATTTTCCAGGCAAGAGTACTGGATTGGGTTGCCATTGCCTTCTCTGATTTATTGCTACAGATATTATATTATACATTTATTTTTCAATGGAAATTCCATGACAGATGGATCTTATCAATTAGTCTGCTGCTATTCTCTCAAATCTTAGAACTGTGTCTAGTGTGTGGCAGGTTCCTCATATATTCGGTATAAATGAATTACACAGATATTTATCTATACCCTGAAATGGCAAACTAGGATGATGGAGTGAGACGAGGTTTTAACAATTGAAGGTTATAGTAGTTCCCCGAGTGATGGGAATTTCCTTTTTCATATTGATAAAGTTTAAAGAATAGGGTATTTGGAAAGTTTAAAGAAGAGGTAAAAAAATCTTCTTGCAGTTCATTTAGACAAAAGAATAATAAAGGAAAAAATATTTTTAAATCCATCACAAAACTGTTCAAGACTCTGGGAAAATGCTTGCCCTAAATATAGAACAAACATAAAAATACAGTAAAAATATGCACAGTACAGACATTTCTGTCACTTACAGTCAATTATTTAGGAATTTTATTTCTAATTTTCCAAATTTTCATTGTTTGATAGCTCCTTGACCAAAATGTGGAAAAGAGAAATGAGGACAGATTATCCTCCATCTCTCAAAAAAACTATTTCTACTACAAGTTGATAAAAACCAGAAAAAAAATCTGATAGACATTGATAATTCTTTGAATTCTTATGAATTAAAGCAAGTGAGAATCTTGGGAGAATTAAGTTTCTTACATATGTAGAATAAAGATACATTATTTTTTTGCATTTGGAAGAGATAAAAATAATAATGTATCAAAAGGTAACCTAGTAAACTATAAATTTGGGTAGGAAAATGGCAAAATAAAGATGAAAACAAGAATAATGGTGGAAGCAAAAAAGAGAGGAAAAATATAAAACATGTAGCGACTCAAAACTTGAGTTCTGAGTCTGGTGCAAGGCCCCGTTTAGTAGATTAGGAATTAGGAGACAGGAGGCAAGAGTCACCTTCTTGTAGCTATAAATAATTATTTTGGCCCCCCGTTGGCAAAATGAAATATCAACAAAATAAAGACTTTAACAACTATTCTCACTTTTGTGCCCATATTTAAGCAATTAATCAATAAAACCCTCTACTATATACAGAACTTTGTACAGGGTTTTTCCACTTTTTAATTAGAATATGCCATGATGTCTTCCAAATTAAGACCAACCATGGCAGTTATTTCACTTTACAGGAGTTTTATACAATCTTTTGGGATGTCCAATCAATTACAAAACAGGCATGCCATTCTCATCTAATATCACCTCACATGAGAGATCAATAAAAAATGATTTTTAAAAGATATTTGATTTAATCTGTGTCATTAGTTTCAATTAGAATGTTTCCACAAATAGAAAGTTGAGAGTATGTAAATTACTTTCCATATAACTATCATGCTATTTTCGTAGTCTCATCTAGAACTGGGAAAATGCATTTCATGAGACAATACTGGCTTTTGTGGTTGCTGTTGTACAACATGTCTCAAATCACAGCACTACTTGCAAATGGATTTAATGAACATAAAAATGTTCCCATCAGCTACAACCCAAAATATCATCATTTCTACTCTCTCTGCTTTTATGATTATAGTTACAATAGAAGAATTGAAAAAAGGCAACACATTGTTTTGTTATTTTTGTGACAGTAAAACTGATAATTACCTTGATGGAGTTAATTTATTGTATAATGCTTAATGATATTTAATATACAATACAAAAGCTCAAAATAAAATATTTCCTACAATCCATATGGAATCACATATAGTCAAATTAATGGAGCCAACATGCATGTAACAATCAAACTTACCAGGTATGAAATAACAAACTTTAAAGCTATAAGGAAGCATTAGATATCACTTTGTGCATACATAATCCAAGACAATCATATAATGTTGCTGTTTTCAGTCCCTAAATCCTGTCTGAGTCTTTTGTGATTCCATGGAATGTAGCCTGCCAGGCTCCTCTGCCCATGGAATTTCTCAGACAAGAATAATGGACTGGGTTGCCGTTTTCTTCTTCAGGGGACCTTACCGACCCAGGAATTGAACCCACATCTCTTGTGTCTCCTGCATTGGCAGGCGGATTCTTTACCACTAGTACTACCTGGGAATCCCAAAGCATATCTCATTTAAAAATTAAATTGAAACTATAATGTGACTGAAGTAACAACAAAAATCTTTAAGATACCTTTCACAATTGGTCAAAATGATGCACTGAAAAATTGAAAACCATCAAATATATTTCCTGATATGTTCCTGATAGGCAGTCATAGACACACAGCATTAATATTTATCCTCTAATCTTATCCTCTCATCTATAGTATTTTCATTTTCTCCTCTCAATCGAAAATCATATGCCTTTCTCAGTACTTCTCTTCCTAACCCCACAGCATCTAGTACATGCTTCTATTAGGGTGTACCTTGGGGGTACTGTTTATAATCCTCTGTTGTCCTATTAGTCTCCTACAATAGACTGTAAAATTTTTCAGGGCCAGAACCTAGTTTAATTTGTAATACTTGTGGAGGTAATATTTGTGGCCTAACAAAAGCTGAATCCTTATACATAATTCCTTGATAGTAGAGTTCTGACTCGGAGAAGGCAATGGCCTTTTCCAGTACTCTTGCCTGGAAAATCCCATGGATGGAGGAGCCTGGTGGGCTGCAGTCCATGGGGTCGCACAGAGTCAGACACGACTGAGCGACTTCACTTTCACTTTTCACTTTCATGCATTGGAGAAGGAAATGGCAACCCAGTGTTCTTGCCTGGAGAATCCCAGGGACTGGGGAGCCTGGTGGGCTGCCGTCTATGGGGTCGCACAGAGTCAGACACGACTGAAGCGACTTAGCAGCAGCAGCAGCAGAGTTCTGACTATAGTTTAGGTGCACCCATAAACAATATGTAGTCCAGAGAAAGACATCTTTCCTGGACCAGGATAAGCCAAGGATAGTCGCTTAGCATTGTAATTCTCTTCTATTACCAGTGGTTAGTTTAGGCATAGTTGTTAGACATAATGCTGCTCAATCAGAAGTGAGGGGCAGCATTTTAAGTAGCTTCTGGAAAAGATTATTTTAAGCCTTTAAAATTAAACAAATCAAGAATGAGTTGACTACTCCCCTTCTTTGGAGACTTATTATTCCTCATGTCAGGTCTGCAGCTGCAGAAATAATTTAGCAACCATGAAGGGAGTTTGCCAGAGATACCAAGAACAGAAAACAAACAACTTGTTTCTTGTTTATATCATTTAGCTCCAGAATCACCACCCCTGGAGTCATATATCTTCTTGGTATGAAAGATAAATGATTTTTTAATTAAACTTGATAGACTGGAGTTTTTTGTCATTTGTGTTAATGTCTCCTACATAAATGTCACTTTTTTCACTTTACTAGGCCCTAAAATATGTTAAATGAATAATAGACTATAGTTTCAATTAGAATGTAAACATCAGACTGGAAAAAAAAAAAATAAGGCCATGTTTTTTCTAGTAGTCATGTATGAATGTGAGAGTTGGACTATAAAGAAAGCTGAGCACCGAAGAATTGATGCTTTTGAACTGTGTTGTTGGAGAAGACTCTTAATAGTCCCTTGGACTGCAAGGAGATCCAACCAGTCTATCCTAAAGGAGATTAGTCCTGAGTGTTCATTGGAAGGACTGATGTTGAAGCTGAAACTCCAATACTTTGGCCACCTGATGCGAAGAACTGACTCACTGGAAAAGACCCTGATGCTGGGAAAGATTGAAGGTGGGAGAAGAGGACGACAGGAGATGAGATGGTTGGATGGCATCACCGATTCAGTGGGCATGGGTTTGAGTAAACTCCGGGAGTTGGTGAAGGACAGGGAGGCCTGGCATGTTGCAGTCCATGGGGTCACAAACAGTTGGACATGACTGAGCTGAACTGAACTGAACGCCTATGTAAATGTCAATTTTTTCACTTTACTAGGCCCTAAAATATGTTAAATGAATAACAGACTATAGTTTCAATTAGAATGTGAACATCAGACTAGAAGAATTTAGCAAAAATCTTATCTTTTTATTCTGAAATATCACCAGCAATATGAACTTCCAATAATCAAAGTTCTATCAAGTGTAATGTATTGCAAAGATGATGAGTTGAATCCACAAGGCATTTATCTCTTGTCTTATTAAGAATTCTAGACTATGGAAGGAAATAAGCAACATATTCAATTTCTATCACTTCAAATTTGTAGTACTGAGTGTAAGTTACAGATTAAATGTAAAAAGCAAATCCCACATAAATTTCCATCTTGATTTGTGTATTAAATGATAAAATATTATAAGTTGTTATAAATTTTCCTTCCTGATATTCAGCTTTAATGAATACTCTCTTGACTCTAAATAGTATGGTTCATTTTTCAAATGAGAAGCCCGGAGTCATGGAGAACTTCAGATGCGGGAGGATATTATACCAAGAAAACATCAAACATTGCTCATACCAGCCCCTTTTCAAGTCAAATGCCATCATCTTTCTAGGCAAGAAGAAAGAGACTGCATATGTGTCACACATCATTGCAATCTTGTTTGCAGCCCGTGACTGAGTAGAAGACCGAAACTACACAGGTGTAAGAAACAGCTTTGTGCTTTCTATGCAGATCTATCCCCCTTGAGTTTATTAATCAAATCATTATTTTTGTCAGGTTACCCATGGACTCCCTCAGAAGTTTTCAAGAATAAATGATCAAAGATAACTATAGAAAAACTCAGAAAGAAAGATTAAACCAGAAGTAAACTATACACAACTACAATATTCCCTTTAAATTTTTTTTTTCCAAAAAATAAAGGAAGTTCTAGGAAATCTTAAAAAAATTTCCCTCTGGCTAAAAATATAAACAAGCATAATCCAATAGTTATAACTCATTTCCCAAAAAGTGAAGGAGACAAGAAAGAGTTACAGCTTAAAGTGTTCATATCTTTGACCTAATGACTGTACAACAGAAAAGATGTTTGAAATTATTAGTGACGAAAAACTTTAGTCAGATGTTCTTCACCAAACTACAATACTTCAAGTTCAAAATAATTGTCGAGGAAGGGTGAAGCAATTATAGAAAGTATTGTTAAGCTGTAAGTTCAGTGATGAAATGAACCATGTTCATCTCCCTCACGCTCAGTTCTCAGCACATTACCTGGTGCAGATAAAATTCTCAGGAATCCCAATTCATTCACGCACTCACTCATTCTACATATCCATCCACAACTAGGTATTAAGCCTTACATTCATCCCAGGAATTAAGCCAGCACCAATGATACAGGCAGAACACATGCAGTTTTGTCTTCAAGGGGTGGTAATTGATGATACAGTTAGGAAAGGAAGAAGAACAAAACATAAATACTGTGGGGAAATGCTAATGCTCAGTAGGTGACTGGTGATTGTAATGGAAATATACAAAAATGTAATGAGAGTTAAAGAGAAAAATGGTGGAATTCATTTAGAGTCAAAGGACAGGGGGAAGTTGGTGATGCTTTCTGAGAGGACCAGTCATAGAAGTGGGAAGACAGATCTCTGCTGGCCACAAAGTCAAGGAGGGGGAAGGATTTGGAAAGGAGCTGAACAAAGAAGGAGCCTGATGAAAGTTTGTTGAATGAATGTAATGGGAGAAGATGATGACTGAGAAGACATCCCATTTGTGATCAATATTTCTCCATGTTGGAATATTTCTGGAGATGTTTTCTTACCAGGCTCTCCCAGTTTTTCTTTTTGTGTTTAAAATCTGTGATAGGCAGATAAGAAGTATTGGTGCCAACCTCAAAAACAGTGCATTTTCTGGAATAGCCACAGAATAATAATAAAAGGAAAAACAACAAGCAGTTTATTTTGCTTTTCATACATACCACCACTGCTTTCATCTGCTTTTGCTCTGTTTTGATTCTTAACATGGTAAGAAGAGCATAACACAAAATGAGATTGTATTGGCTCAGAAATGAAACTGAACCTCAAGGTGACTAAGTGTTGGTTACTATACAATACTCCTAAATGGAAATCATATTAAATAGTATATGAAATATTACCATAAGTAAGAGTATTTTCACTTAATTTTAGCTTCTGAATGCATCTAGGACATATTATTTACAGCTTGCTTATTACTCAATTTTTGTCATAAATATGTGTGTGTGGGTGTTTATTTTTCATTGACTTTCAAAGGATATAAACATGAAATACTAAAATCAAAACAGCTTCCACAGTGCCTTGTGACAGTCATAATAAAGTCCTATAATTTATTTTTAAAGGCAGAACATGTAGAATTCAAAATTTAACAAGGTTGCTGCTTACAGATCAGACTTAGGAAATCAATTTAACTTCTATACTCCATATCCCAAATCACTTCTGGCAAAAGGCAATTCTTATCATAACACTTTTTCAGAAAACTCAATTATTTCCAATTACGTATTTTACATTCAGTACTTCTATATTTGATTTTAATAAAAATTCTAACAAGTTCCTTGACATTAATCATTGACTATAATAATAACTCCTGCTATTTACTTCCATGGACACTCCTTTTCATGAACTTAATATTGCTATCTATTTTAACAGACATATATAACACAAAGAAGAAATTGATTACCTGAACAAAATAAGACAATAAGCCAGAGAATTGGTTTTTTTTAAAAATAGTTTTTGAATCATAATATACCAGTAATGTAAACCAAACCCTTGGGCACTAGTACGGTTCATGAATCTAGGAAATGTATTAAAATTTTGGCTGAAGAGCAGTTTTTGATATAACCTAGGCTTTGATATAGGAGAACAGCTTAGAAAAAGATTACTTATTGAAGTCAAGGTATATTCAAAAGCTTTTATATCATTCTAACTATAGTTATACTTATTAAGTGTAGTTGTATATATTGAAATTCTACAACTTTCATTGGACCTACATTCTATGAATTCAACCAACTATTAATTTCAAAATTATACTGCATTTGAAAAAGGGGATGCATTACAAATAGACAGTTTTATGACAGAGAGAAAATTACTAACAAGAAGTGCTAGGTTCTAACCCACTATGGAGCTGAGGGAACCTGAACAAGTAACTTACTGCCTTTTCAACTCAGATTTTTAATCTGTAATATTGATGGCTTAATCATATAAGTTTCAAGTTAAAACATTTAAAGATTCTTTTTTAACATTCTGAACTGCCATTTATATCCTATCAATGCTTTTATATTCCAGTGGAAAGGAAAACAAGTAAATGAGTACAATAATTGCAGTTGTGACATGCAGAAAATGGCTCCCCAAAGATGTCTATGTCCTAATCTAAGAATCAGTGAATATGTTAGGTTACATGGAAAAGGGAAATAAAGATTGCAAATGAAGTAAAAGTTGCTGATCAACTGACCTCAATATGGGAAATCATTATTATCCACATGGGCCCAATATAATCAAAAGAGCTCATGAAACATGCAAAAGAGAGATAGAAGAGCCAGTATCAAAATAATACCAAGTAAGAAAAACTCAGCAGGCCATTCCTGGCTTTCAAGATGGAAAAGGGCCATGAGCCAAGGAATGGAGGCTAACCCTACAAGCTGAAGAAGTCTGGAGAATCCTCTAGAGTCTCCAGAACGAAACATATCCCTGCCGACTTATTTTAGTCCAGTGAAAATGACTGCAGACTTCTGACCTCTAGAATGATAATACATTTGGGTGGTTTTAAGCTACTATTTGGGGTAATATGTTACAACACCAATAGAAAACTAAAACTATAGTAATACATGCTAGGAATACACCTGTAGTCATAATAAGAAGAGCATACCTACTCCTTTCATGAGCTACTATGCATATGGTAGGGCAGCCTACCTGGCTGAGTATTTTAAAATATTCTAATGTAAATGCATTTAGGAAGTTCATATGCTTTGCTGCTGGTCACATGCCCACATAATAAGTAATTTTTTTCCCCACTGGATATATGGGCAGAGTAATGAGGGCCTATGTGATTCTCAGTAACTGACAATAATTTTGAGACTCCCTTAATTTCTCCAAAATTATAAATTCTAAAAAAAGGACCCTTTGCAAAACAAAGTCAATGAATTTAATTATATACTTATAAAATGTACCACTATGGTAAATTCAGTTATATTAACTTAGTATATAGGTAAAATTTACTACATTTGAAAACAATTTTCTCCTTTGGCAAGAATTCATATGTAGTTCTGATTATGTAGTTTATATGATTATGAAACCATTATAGTCAACTGTCAACCAAAATGGTTAATGGCTGCCAAATAATTTCTAAAAGAAATTCTAAATATCCAAACTTTAATGGAAAATTCTATCTAATGTAGGATGTGGGAATATTTTAATGTGTGTAATGTCATGTAGGAAAGATCTCTGATGGTAAGGGTGTCTTTGGTCTGTGAGAGTATTCAAGGGCCCTGCTCACCACTCCTTATTGTCTTTCTCATAGACAAACACCCAACTTCTTTTACATTATCAGCCTGTACTCTGATTACAACTGAGTCGGTGACTCCCTATCTAGTTACCCATTGACAAGCTTAGAAATAAGAGAAGGAAATTGCCTTCACTTTGTGTTGAGGCTTCAGTGACTACAGTTGAATCACTTCCATACTTGCCCTGATATTGACCCTCCAACACATGTCACATCAAATCTCATTTATGCCTTACTTTCTAATAATGAAATAAAACATACTTATTGAAAAAAAATTGAAGACAAATGAAGAATATTGAAGAAAAACATACTTAAGAAGCCATGGGTTCTAGGTTCAGTTCTGCATGTTTAATTGAGAATTTGGCCCAAATAATCTCTGAATTCTAAAACGTTTCTGTCTGTGCCTTCTAGAGTCACAGTAATTCTGAGTCTTGCTTAACAACTGAGGGCTAGCAGAAATTCTCACCTTTAGGACTTCCTCTAGCCCCAACTTCTTCAGGATAGATCACAACTGCTTGGAATTTGGAGGTATATAGGCTAGTAAGGCGGAGAACCCACTCCAGTGTTCTTGCCTGGAGAATCCCAGGGATGGGAGAGCCTGGTGGGCTGCCGTCTAGGGGGTCACACAGAGTCGGACACGACTGAAGTGACTCAGCAGCAGCAGCGGGGTAGTAAGGATTAAATTGAGGTATGTGTCCATTTAAGAGATATTCCAGTGTGCCATCTCCTCTACAATTCATCATTGTAGTCTGCTTTTTTTTTTTTTATATAAACTTTATTCTTCCTGAAAATTCTGAAATTCTAGAGTCTATTTGGGGCAAATGCCTGAAAGAATAAAGTTGTACAAGGAAATACAAATTGTAAATCTTCCTTCCAAAATAAAGGTTGGAAAAATTCCACTATCACAAGAGCAAGAGTATCCTTGTTTCAAGACAGCTGGGGTATTACTTAATTGTTATTTGTTTCTAGAGGGACAAACATTTTATAAATTTAAAATTGTTAAGTATATCAACTTGTAACAAAATCATTGTGAATCTGAAAATAAACCATCACTAAAGCCAGTGCTGTTTAAATCAGGCCATTGTCCTGTTTTTGAGATATCAAACTAAGATCACATGGTTTTATTTGAATTTTGTGAATTAATAAAAATTGTTTATTTTCAGTATAAATTTCTACAAGTAGAGATTATCAAACACAAGATTAGATGTAATTATAAAGAGTTTTTGAAGGGAATGCTAAAGGCTGGTAATTAATACTTTGAACAGATAATGATAAAAATTCTCCCCTGGAAAAAATCTCACTGCAAGTGTTGGCATTCTTTGCAGATGACTAATCAAAAATGGCCTGAAAATACTATTATAACTAAATGCTAACTTAAACTGAATGTGTTTGATAATGTCCATGTACCTTCTTTAATTCTGTTTTCTATTTTTCAAAACTCTTAAAAATCTGAAGCTATGCATGTACACTTAGTTTAATTCTCGTCTCCTTCTGAAATAGATATGTTTAATACAACCGATAATAACATCTCCTAGTGTTCACAGTACTTGAAAATGGCTCCTTGTACCTCATAAAATCATGAGTGTCTCCTTTACCCTATCCATTTTATTTCCTTAGTAATAATAATGGCATTTTTAGCTTTTCCTATCTGAGGTTTATTAGAATACTGGCATAGTCAAGTAAGGAAGTTTTAAGAACATTTCATTTCAAGTATCCTAAGGAAATCATTTCCTGACAATTAAAATCTAACCAGGAGCTCATAAGTGCTGTTGTAAAAGAAAATGACCCTTCTGACAGAAGAAAAGATGGGTGTTTTTAACCATTCTGTTGAAAACCTGAAATAAATGATAGACATGATTAGAACACTGGTTGGAATTTTATAGCTTTTGATATACTCATTATCTAAAAAAAAAAAAAAAAAAGTCATTTGTCTTTCAAACATCCTAAGATTAAAAGCAAGGAATGGACAACATTGTCAACATTGACCACGTTTCTTACAGTAAATGCCTCACTGGGAAAGGTGAACGATTAATCCTGATAGTTACTAAATTCAAGAAGAGATTTTGCTGAGGATAAGAGGTGTCTTTACTGCCATCAGAAATGCCCCCAAAATAGATGGTTGTCATTTGATAATTTTTTTTAAAAATCAAGACTAAAATCATTAAAGTGAAAAATATTAAACATTTTCATAGATGCTGATTCTGTGAAGACAAACACAGTTCCTCCTATTCTTAGAAGCTAAAAACTGATCAGTAACCAACAGGTAACTTCAGTCTCCCTGGGCCATTGGTTTATAGCCTATGATAAGAATCTATGCCCGGTGATGCCACAATTATATCTAATTCTGATATGCAACAGAATTGCCCCTGACAACTTTTCATACTTTGTTTCTCTCAAGATTTTAATCAGAGAGAAAAAACCTCCATTTATTAATAACTGAAGTTATTTCCTTTAAGTTTCCTTTTCTTCTTTCCCTTATCAAAAATGGTACAGTAACTCATAAGTACTACAAACAAACGATTTTCATTTGATGGCAAAATGGAAATTTCCTGCAGCTGTTTCAGAAATATCCTAAGAGAATCATTTGCAGCCTGTAAGGAGCCTTTATTAGAAATAAGGAACATAGCAGGCAAGCAGATTAAATGGCTCTTGCCCTAAAGCTGCATCTGCTTTTAAGTCAATAAAATATTCAGATTGTTTAAAACTATAGAACATGTGGCATACAATAGTTTCAAGTGAATACAACTTTGCTAGGATAATCCTTTCCTTAAAGTTGCTGGAGAGTTTTAGGAAAATAAGGACTCAATCTTTGAAACTTCTCAGGCAGCCAGTGCTGTCCTCTTGCCTGGGAGTTTTACAAGGTCACAGTATACTGAAAGGTTCATAGGTCTTGAAACAGATCAGAATTATGGTGAAGTCACAACTCTATCTCAAGTAGAAAACCTGCCTGCCAATGCAGGAGCCACAGGAGACGTGGGTTTGATCCCTGGGTCGGTAAGATCCCCTGGAGGAGGAAATGGCAACCCATTCCTATAGTCTTGCCTAGGAAATCCCATGGACAGAGGAGTTTGGCAGGCTACAGTCCATGGGATTGCAAAAAGTTGTACACCACTGAACACACACACACAAACACAACTCTGTAACTTAATAGCTGGGAAACCTTGGGTAAGTAAACTTTACCCTTCCAAGTCTCAGGGTCTCAGTAACAAGGGAATAACCATCTCTCCTAAAGGAGATCAAGACAGTTTTCACATTCTGCTCAGCTTAACTCAACTGTAGACAGGGCCCCAGGCTTCCCTGTCCTTCCCTATTGCCTAGAGTTTGCTTAAACTCTTTTGTCTATTGAGTTGGGAATGCTATCCAAACATCTCATCCTCTGTTGCATAATTTTTAAATTACTTTGAATCACTGTTTTATTTTTAATTAAAAAAAGGGTCATACATAGGGTTATAGAAAACAATTTAAGAACCAACCAGATTTATTGATGTTTTGCCATAGATGATTGAATTCCATCCATTTGTCTCTCTCTTATGAAATAAAATATTACAGAAATAAAATACCCAAATAACTAATAATGGTTGTTCAGTAAATATTACTTTTTTCTCTATCTCCCTCTCTTTCCAAGCACACAATTCTCAGAACAGAGATCCCTGAAAATACCAAATGTCTTTTTTCCACGCAAAGATCAGGTATATGGGTATGATACGGTTGTTAAACAACTTTTGTTTTTTATGTAAGAACAGATTCAAGGAATCAAACAGCAAGTTATATTCCTGGCATCTGCTGAGCTGGTCTGCACATTAGCGCCTGTTACAGTGATGGGCTTTTTGACAGCTGCCTCTTGGCCAGAGGATCCAGAAGGTCTCCAGCCCAAATGCAGTGCCACTCACACCAAATTCCAAGCAGAGAGGGCAAATACTTTGTTCCCTAAGCCAAACTGCAAGTTTTCTCTTTAGAAACGGATACAATCATGGCACAGGAATATCAGAGAGCCGTCTCATCAAGAAGCATGGGGATGGCATGGACAGTAATAGTAAATGTAAAATCTCAAAGACTGAGTCTGAATGTGATCTGAGTTAACCCAAAGAAATCCCCCTTTCCAAGAGGCTCTCTGAGTGAAAAATAAAGCACAAATCACTCACTATCAGTTTGATTTTCATGAGTATGAAAATGGCTTTTTATTCTCTAGTAAGATCATTCCAAAGACTATTTGGCGCCATTTTTACATCCATTTTAATTAGACTCCATTTCTCTGAACATTGCTACATACTCTTAAAGGGGAATGATACAAAATATATGAATTTTTAAATAAAAGTGCTTTTTCAAAGGTGAGTTTCCTGTTATGGAATAAGTAATCAGTGACATACCAAGATCTCTGTTGAAATATTTGATAATTTTTTTGAAATGCTTTACAACTTTTTTCAATCCATATCATCTTATGACAGGCTCCAGTTCAACTTATAAACTGGCAGTATTTATTTCTAAGAGTAATTACAACCAGATCAGTAGAGAGCACTGCAAATTATTTATAACTATTAATATTAACAGTTAATATATAATTTGAATATTTTTAATGATTATATGTCCTTATTGTAAGCTTATGCTCTGAATGCCAACAATAACTTTTATTTCTTTAGCCAAAGAGCATAAAAACAAAGGAATAAGAAAATTTAAAGTTTGTTAAATTTAGTGAAGGAGATAAGCTGATCATGAAAAATAAACATAATTAACAGAAAATTAATCTTGAAGTAGTTATGCAGAATATTATTTTTCTAAAATTTGAAAATTGACTTCTACTTCCTTTGCATAAAAATGAAAGACATATACAGACACTTAAAGCTTGTTTAAAGCACATGTGGAAAATACCACAATATATTTAAACTTGTTATAATTAACATGACTTGTAGAAAGAAGAATTTCAGGGAGGCCATGAAGACTGTAAGATTTCTAGCAATGTCAGGATATTATATTTTATACTTTAGCTTAAATACACCATCAGAAAATATGAATAACAAATGACAGTGAATTATTGTCATAAAATTAGGATAATACTCTATATTCATATTTAACTTAGAATTACTGATTCCTTGTATATTACAGATACTTAAGCAATATTCTTAAAATGTCTGCACTTCTACTTTTGGTTTCTCTCACAATTTAATATCAAGTTTTACTTTTCACTTTTTAAAACAATGATGCAGTAAATCACAGAAACTTTGAGTGGCAACATAATATATACATTCCCCGCTTTCTATTGACCTTAAGTACATCTCTAGCTCAGGGATTATCTTTTTAATGCTGCATTAACCAAAACAAGATTTTAGTGCTCCACATAAGCCCTTTAAAATATAGATTTCTAAGTACATTCTTCTCTTGCTTATATGGGAAAAGGAAAATATAAATAGATTCCATATTGATTTCATGCTGCTGCAATTAGGATAAAATAATATTGGATGTATCATTCTCTGTATATTATTATTTAGTGGTTCTTAAAATGCTGATATCGTAGAATCACTTGAGTAATTTAAAAATAGTCTAATATTGAGCTAATATTGACTATGAGCGATTCTGATTGAACTGGTTCAGGATAGAACATGTTGTACATCTTCCCAGGTGATGCTGATATCTGGCCAGCACTGAGATCCACACTGGTATAGCACAAACGCAAAGGAACAGACTCAGAGGACATCTGAAATATTCCTCAGCACAGTGATGCTCTACTTTCTACACCATACAGCTTTAAGAAATTTTAGAACATATATTCTGGGATTTCTTCATCTCTCCATCTGGAAAACATCAGTTTTTTCTTTGGTACAATTAGCACTCCTTTTTTATAAAAACCCTGCATTTATTCTGATTTGTAATAACATCCCCAGATCAGCAAAGGAGATTAAAAAGAACCTCAAGCCAATGGAGTCAGTCTCCCACACTTGTGAAAATCCTGCTTTCCACAGCACTGTCTGCTCAGAAGCTATATTTAGGCATCTTTTATCCTCTCTACCACCTTCACTGGTGTTTGTTTCCTCTCCCCATTTTTTCTTTTTCTTTTTTAAAGAAGCTATTTTCCTAGGAAGTTCAGAAAGGAGTGTAAGAAACTGTGTTCTTGTATTAGCTTCTGTGTTTGAATTCTCACACTTAAAAAACAAAACAAAACAAAACCTCCACAGTTCTGTTTGCTTATATAAGCCCAGATGCATTGTTAGTATTTAACTCAATATAGAAAACAAGTTAAGATACCTAAAGGTAATATATACTACCAGTTCCAATTCCACTCCTCTGTTGTTTAAAGGACTAGTGTGTATCAGCTGCTGTTTATATCAGTCCTTAGGTTATAAGAAATCCAGTATAGCTTCCCTCATTTCATGGATTAGGAAATTTATGAGGTCTAACCTTTATAACCTAAGCTAAGTAAATGTCACACATCTTAACCATCAGCAAGAAAGCTCTCACACACACTGAACCAAAGATACAAAAATAGTCTTTTCAAATTTCATTCCAATCTCCCCAAGCATTGCAAGGCACAATACATTAAATAAGAGCCATGGCAAAAGCTATAGGAAACGGTAATCAATAAAACACTTCACAGCAGACTGTTCACTCCATGAGTTCTGTCAAAAATATATTGAGAGGACTGCTCATCTTTATCAGAATGATTTTATCAAGCACAACAGAACGTTCTGGATTCAGTTCACAGAATAAGTGCTCTAACAGAAAACATGGGGGTTCAGTTTTCTAGGCTTAGAAAATAAATTTTATGTTAAGTGCTGAATTAGAATTTCCTCAGTGAGAAGAAAATTTATACAACTTGTATATTTACTCCAGTAAGTGGAGCCAGGTTTAGGGTGGCTTGAGGAGAAGGAAAAGGCAACCCACTCCAGTACTCTTGCCTAGAAAATCCCATGGATGGAGGAGCCTGGTGTCCATGGGGTCGCAAAGAGTGACTTCAATTTCACTTTCACTTTCACTTTCAAGGAGAATGCTATCTATAACATTCCAGTTGCAAATAGTATTTACCTCTTTTTTCTTTGAGTCTGGCAGTGTAGTCCTTGCTGCCTGAGAGTACTGAGATGTCCCCGACTATACCAGCATAGCGATCTGGTAGAGCTTAGGTAAGATGGATCCTGAATGCATGCAGTGAAAGACAGTATAAACCTAACTAAAAGCCTCCTCATGAGAACATTTACAAGACACACCTGACTTTCACAAAGCCCTCTTTATACAACACACCTGAGTCACAAATTTCTCATATCAGCCATCTACATTCCTGGGAAGGAAAACGTCTTTCTTCCACATTGCTGTCAAAGGAGAGTGTATCTTCAAATTCAAAAAGGTATGTCAAATAAAATTGCCACACTCTACATAAACTAAGTTTAAGCAGTAAAAAATACAACTCAACCTTCACGTATTAAGTGTATAGCCTTCATTTTATTCCATTGTATTCGGCTCACTTTTTAGATATGAGATTTTAATTGCTTACCTTTTTTCAATTTTCTTTTTACTTCCCTTCCTTCTTTTTGTCTAGCACTTTCTGCATATGTGATAAACCTCACATTACTAGCTCACATTTTCTTGCTTATTTCTTCTCTGCCAAGATCCCATTTCTCATGCATCAATATGCAGCAATCTGTCTTCTACTGGGAACTGCTTAAGTACCCAAGAATACATTTCATATCAGGTGAGGAAACTTCCAGTTCTCTACATGAATTCGAATGAGTTTACTTGTCCTACTAAGAGGTCTGTTTTATAGCCTATTAAGTGAAGAGACTGGATTTAATCATGGTAAGTTTCTTTTACTCTAATATCCTTTTTTTTTTTAGTGAAAGTAGATAATAAATAATTGCCTTTCCACAATATTAATTTAAGAGATGATATGTATTGAAATTCATATTTGTTTAATTAATAGTTGGGTATTTTTCCCAAAGGCATTTTTAAGTTTTATACTTTTGAATTTTTACCTGTGTTGTACCCGTTTTACTACTGTGGGTTTTTAATATTTTATTTGTAATGAAAAGATTGAGATAAATAGTGGAAATCGAGTGAGCAAGATTTACAAAAGCTCCTCTCTTGAAACAGAGAGGAAAAATTATTTCAGCCTGGGCTCAGGAGAAGGTATAGTAATAGGAACTGAGTAAGGCCTGCTAGGGGAGAAGGCAATGGCACCCGTCCACTCTTGCCTGGAAAATCCCATGGACAGAGGAGCCTGGTGGGCTGCAGTCCATGGGGTCGCTACAAGTTGGACACGACTGAGCAACTTCACTTTCACTTTTCACTTTCATGCATTAGAGGAGGAAATGGCAACCCACTCCAGTGTTCTTGCCTGGAGAATCCCAGGGACAGGGCAGCCTGGTGGGCTGCCGTCTATGGGATCACACAGAGTCGGACACAACCGAAGCGACTTAGCAGCAGCAGCAGCAAGGCCTGCCAGGAGGTTGGCCATTTTGACTACTTGGCGGGAGCAGTCTTACTAGTGTTGAGCTCCCTTAGATTAGGTGCCTTGGAAAAGCTTTTACTCTCTAATTAGCTCCCTAGATTAGAAGTCTCTGAAAGGTTTTTGCTAGAACTGAACTGCCAAGCCCATACTTAAGAATTTTAAACAGCAGATTATCCTGAGTCTTGAAATTTTCTGGATTGAGATGAAATAGTGAAAGGAAAATTTCTCTGTTGGTATTTGCAGAATTGCTTTTGAACTGTGGTGTTGGAGAAGAGTCTTGTGAGTCCCTTGGACTACAAGGAGATCCAACCAGTCCATCCTAAAGGAAATCAGTTCTGAATATTCATTGCAAGAACTGATGTTGAAGCTGAAACTCCAATACTTTGGCCACCTCATGCGAAGAGTTGACTCATTGGAAAAACTGTGATGCTGGGAGGGATTGGGGGCAGGAGGAGAAATGGACGACAGAGGATGAGATGGTTGGATGGCATCACCGACTCAATGGACATGAGTTTGGGTAAACTCCGGGAGTTGGTGATGGACAGGGAGGCCTGGTGTGCTGAGGTTCATGGGGTTGCAAAGAGTTGGGCATGACTGAGGGACTCAACTGATACTGATCTGCAGAATAGTCTGGCAGCTGAGGTAACAGTATGAGTGACAAACAGGAGGCAATGTAACGTCAAAACGTAGGGGTAAAAGCCTCCATGAGGACAGTGTGATTGAGTATGGCATTACCACACACCCACCCACAACCACACACACGAACTGGCAAAAAATTCAAATCACTTGGGTAAAAGAAAAGGAGCAAAGGAGAAGGAGTATCCAAATCCAGCTTAAATCCAGCTGAAAATTGGAGCTTTAATAATTAGAAGATCTTCTGGAAAATCATAGGCTTCCTTGGTGGCTCAGATGGTAAAGAAACTGCATGCAGTGCAGGAGCCCCGAGTTCAATCCCTGGTCAGGAAGATGCCCTGGAGAAGAGAATGGCTACCCTCTCCAGTATTCTTGCCTGGAGAATCCCATGGACAGAGGAGCCTGGTGGGCTACAGCCCATGGGGTTGCAAAGAGTTGGACATGACTGAGCAACTTTCATAGAAGAGCTATTTTAGTATTTTAATACTAAATTTAATACTAATTTAATACTAATTTTCTGTAATACTGATAATAAAGCCACTCAGGAAAAAATAAATCTATTAAAAAAAGAATATCAGTACTATATTTAAAATGTTAGGCAGAATGTAGTCATTATTTGACATAACTATAAAGTTTTGGAAAACAAAGGTGAGAGAAATCCAAATATTCCACTTTTGTCCTTAAGAGTGGCTTGAATTGTTGGAAAATAATTGTTTTGGATGATAATTTTGGACTGCTATTAGCAATATTTACTTATACTTAAGTCATAAATCACTGTGATCAAATAACTTTTGGTTCTTAGTCTTTTGGGGAGGTACCACACCATTTCAGTGTAGTCAAGTATATCACACTCTGTTTAAAGCAAAATAAGAGTTAATACTTAGTCAAATTTTACTAATATCACTGACAATGTTTTTAACCACAAACACAGACATTCCTTTTTTTAAACAAAAGCTTGATGATTTAATCTCTTATTTGACCAAACATTTTTAGGAGTTATAAAGGCCCAGTGGTATTAGACTTTAATTAATTTGATAAATTATATTATAAATGAATTTACTCATGTACTATTAAATATTATCATAAATAATTAAAATTAAGCTATACTTGTCAAAACAGTTTAATAAACTGGACTCAATTGTAGTCACCTTGAATTTCTAGCATGTTCATTTTCTAATTCACAAAATCTAATAAGTCAAGAATGAGAGTTCTACATTTGAACTAAGAGGGGTCTAAGAAAATTATTAGGCTTACTTGAAAATAGTAACTTAAAAACTATGTAAAATGATTATTTATAAATGAGATGAATAAAATATCATTAGCATCAAACTAGGCAAAGACAACTCAATCCATGATTAATACAGAACATGGTAATTTGGTAAGAAGTATAAACTGAGGTTTTACTATTAGCAAAATACTTTCACATTCATTAAATCATTAGGGCCTTATAACAACATGTTGTAAGGTATCCTTTAGAGGAGAAATACAAGGACTTCCCAGGTGGCTCACCATTAAGGAATCTGTCTGCCAGTGAGGAAGAAGAAGATTCAATCCCTGTGTTGGGAAGATCCCCTGGAGTAGGAAATGGCAACCCACTCCAGTGTTCTTGCCTGGAGAGGAGCCTGGAGGACTGTAGTACATGGGGTCACAGAGAGTTGGACACGACTGAGCATACACACACATAGAAAAAAGTTTAGGAAATTGGGTGCTAGTAGAGGATGGTTAGTCTATCAGTATTACTCTGGTAGAAATAATACGTGTGGTATCAGGCAATTTGGGGAACAAGTACCTCATGAAGGTATAAACAAAATAAGGCAGAGGAAATGCACATCAGGAAAGAGACATGAGCTGGAAAATAGTGGGAATTTGAGCAAATAAAGCAGAAGAATGATGGAACTTTGTATGTAACTCACTCTGTCAGCAGAGCTTTCATCCTATGCAAATACTATAATGGAATTTAAACCAAGACATAAAGTAAACAGTAATTAGCTATGCTGCCATACATAATTTACTTAGCACCAACCTAGAGGAAGAGTTTGGGACGTGTTTCTGATGTATGCGAAGAATAAGGTGGAATGATCTGGTGATTTTTGTCTGCTCAATTGTGCTACAGGGTACAGACTTCTTGAATCCTAAAACTGCCTACCCGTGTTGCTTCATCCATTTTTACCTTTCAGCACTGCTGTCTGAGAAGAATGGAAGCTTACGGTTCTGATGCCATAGACATTCACTTGGGGTTTGAGAAATTGCAGCATCCTTCTGCTGATCTTAATCTTCTTGCCTCTTACTTTGTAAAGGAGGACTGGGTGAGCCCAGAGTACACACAGGCAAGTGGATAGTGACTCAAGAACTCTGTGCTGTGTTTAGTGGCTCAGTCATGTCCGACTCTGCATGACCCTATGGACTATAGCCCACCAGGCTCCTCTGTCCATGGAATTCTCCAGGCAAGAATACTAGACTGGGTTGCCTATTAGGTAGAAAATAACACAGTTAATCTTCATTTGAAAGCCAGTTTCAGACCTAGTTAAGCAATTTGACCAAGAACACATGGGAAATGGGAAAACTGAACCTCAAATCTAGATCTTCTGGTTTCAAATTTACATTTTTATCCTATAAATTAACATTATAAACATGACATAAGTTACATTATCTATGACAAATTTCTGTAGTAGAAAGTCATATTTTTTTTTACTAGTTGGGGTAAATAAGTTGTCAAAGGTTGATCTACTGTTATGAGGATAGCTATTCATATAGTATCCTAATATACTGAAAAATTCTTCATTCAAAAATTGCACTCCTCAAATGTTTAAATAAAACATATATGTTGGTGAATAATCTCAGAATTCAACTATGGTAGCTAGTCAGTCAGTTGAGTCGCTCAGTTGTGTCCGACTCTTTGCAACCCCATGAATTGCAGCATGCCAGGCCTCCCTGTCCATCACCAACTCCCGGAGTTCACCCAAACTCACATCCATCAAGTTGGTGATGCCATCCAGCTATCTCATCCTCTGTCGTCCCCTTCTTCTCCTGCCCCCAATCCCTCCCAGCATCAGAGTCTTTTCCAGTGAGTCAACTCTTCGCATGAGGTGGCCAAAGTACTGGAGTTTCAGCTTTAGCATCATTCCTTCCAAGGAACACCCAGGACTGATCTTTAGAATGGACTGCTAAGGTTGAGATAAAATCTACCTGTCATCTTCATAAATGCTGTCAATTTCCTCCACTAAATTTTTAGCAAGACTGTTAGAGTCACATCTTTTCTCTCCTTCTTTGTTTAAACTGACATGGCATTGTAACTTATGGTGAGATTAAACAAATGTCAAGTAATATGAAAAGGAAAGAAAAGGAAGTCTGTAATATATTCACATTATACACATGCCAAAAAATTACTCCTTTGGAAACCATGGTTGAAATGACTGGTACTCACCCACATGTGGATATCCTTTCCTTTCTTGAGGATATGGGGATGACAGAAAGGGCTACATGACTAGTTTTGGCCAATGACACAAACAAGGACTGAGGAAAAGGAACAGCTAAGATTCTGCAGTCTCCTCTTCTTAGGTCGTGGTGATTTTGGAAGAGGACGCATGGCCAGGTGCTGGAGACACATTCAACCCAGCCTGGATCACTGAATGGCCACCTGAGGTACACCTGCCCTGGAGAGTCTGAGGGAATCAGGGTAAACTTGGAGTAGACGAGAAACAGCTCAATGCTTCTGTGATACCAGTTGTTTGCTACCACAGCATGCACTCGTCTATCTTGGCTTATGTTTTTACTTTCTATCTGCCAGCATCTTTCAAGTAAGTTTCACTTAAATGTCTGTAAGCTTTATAGATGACCTGTGCACAGTACAGGGTCTGTGCTTTGAGCAGTCCTGAGAAGGGGTGAACAACGTGGGCTGTGGAAGCTGACTTCCTGCCTTACAATCCTGCTGTGACCACCGCCTGGCTCTATGACCTTGAACAGCAGTGGCACAGTTTCCTCATTTGTACAATGTAGATAATAATACAGTGTCTAAGACATGGCATTTTTAGGAGGGAAAAATGATATTATGAGGGAAAAATAACACAAAAACGCACAGAAGAATGACCCAAGGCAAACCATTGATAAGGGCTAGATAGCATGTATTGTCAACATCAACTCTAACCTACCCAAGGGCACACGATGTTTTATTTAGCTGACCCCAAATTCCCTTTGGTGGTTAGGATAATTGACAACTACATCATCAAATAGTTGAAAAAACCTATCTATAGTCTAATAACAAAAGGATGGAAATGCTTTTATTAGAGCTCTAATGTACTGGTTCTTTAGATAGATCCACAGAGTGGATCTATTAGCTGTCAGGGTCAATGTTAAACAGATGAAACTCCTAAATGAAATACCAGTAATGGAAGTGACACAGGTAGTGTAAAATGGTATTACTACTATAAAATCAGAACTTGTTAGGGGAAAAATAATCCAGAATAATAGACAGCCTTTGAACTTAAGATAAAAAACCAGAAAGGTAACGCCTCTGGTATAACACATGAGAAAATGAAGCTTGAATTATTCAACAGCTCATTCATTTTGATGGTAGGGAAATTGCCTGAAATCCCTTTCACATTCTGCAAAGATCAAACATATTAGGAATGTCAAAATAATATTAGACATCCCCTTTCAAGAGTCAAAATAACTCCTCAGAACAAAGGAAAAAAAGGGCAAAGTTCAGGGCTCTAAAGAACACAATTAAATGCTGATATTGTGGGGAAAAAAACATGGAAGTCCTGCTGGTACTATTAATAAAATGCCAGCCAGTCATTTACTAAGGGGTCAGTTTTGACAAAGCACTGAAACTGAGGTTCTGGATTTCTTCACTTTTAAATCAGGTTAATAATTTCTATTTTATACATTCATATGAGAATTAGAAAAAACTAATGTATGTAAAGTTTCAGAAAACATTAAAAATATTAGTTTACCCATCTTTGATCAGTCTGGAAGTCAGAAGTCATAAGCAAAGTTTCCTATGTATTTTGCTTGGTCTTCACATAGTTCTATATCCCAGGTTGATCTAACTATGTTTTAAAGAGAATATTGTTTGCAGAGCTTCTTTATGTTCCACTCTGCTGCTGCTGCTGCTAAGTCACTTTAGTCGTGTCCGACTCTGTGTGACCCTGTAGACAGCAGCCCACCAGGCTCTCCCGTCCCTGGGATTCTCCAGGCAAGAACACTGGAGTGGGTTGCCATTTCCTTCTCCAATGCATGAAAGTGAAAAGTGAAAGTGAAGTTACTCAGTTGTGTCTGACTCTTAGCGACACCATGGACTGCAGCCTACCAGGCTCTTCCATGCCAATGCCTTCTCTCCTCTAGGTTTATCCAAAAGGACCGGAATGATAAATCCAAGTGCTTCCAATGAAATAACACCCTTCTTAAGGGATGCTCCACTAAAATGCAGCTAATGCAGTTTTATGGGTTCCCCTGGTGGCTCAGTGGTAAAAAAATCCACCTGCCAATGCAGGAGATGCAAGCTTGATCCCTGGGTCGGGAAGATCCTCTGGAGAAGGAAATGGCAACCCACTCCAGTATTCTTGCCTGGGAAATTCTGTGGATAGAGTATGGTCAGCTACAATCCATGGGGTCACAAAAGAGTCAGACATGACTTAGCGACTAAACAGTAACAATGCAGTTTTATGTTCAACACTGCTGCTTGCCCAAATGGCAGTATCACACCTATCATTATTTCAGAATCAGGCAACTTACTCAATTCTAAAATCGTGAAAGGTTTAGTCTAAAAATTTGAATACAGTGTCACAGTTCCATATGGACTCAAAAAATGTCTGTGATTTTGCAACAGTATCTAGTAAACGTCAGATTCTGTGTACTTTACTTAATTATGTGATACGGAATTTTATTGCTCATAAAGCATTTCCTCACTTAGAAAACATCACTAGGTACAAATGCACAACAATGCAATCTTTTGCTACAAATTTGAGTGTACATTACAGCATGTGAAACTGGGGAAAGACCAGAGAAACGGGAAAGAAACCTGAACCAGGACAAATACAAGACATTGCATTATTGCCTATATTCCATGGGAAAAAATTCAGTCAAGGCAGTGATTCAAGACTTGATTACATCATTCCCAGAGCAATTACATGTGGAACTACTCAGCCTTTTCTTCACGGAGCATCCAAGAGCTATAATTAGAACATGCAGATAAAACGTCCTGCAGAGTTTCAGAGACTGTGTAGCTGCTGTTTTTGGTGATGTTAAAAGCAACTACTGATTTGTCTAAAGAAAGCCATAT
>NW_011494807.1:853491-855635 GCF_000754665.1 Bison bison bison | reverse complement strand
ATAATGTACAGTGCCTTATTCCTTTATTCTTTAAGCAGTTAGATGCAGGCATAATTCAAACCCAAGATTTTTCAGGTTAATTAAATCGCTTCAGTTAATGGCAGACATTTTTTTCATAGACTATTATTAAACTAATAAGAGGAGGTATGAATATAATCAGACTGAAGAGTGGGGAATTTCTTTTCTTCCATGCCCTGTATTTTTTAGCAGGTATTTTATATTTAGCTTAAGCATGGCCTAAAAAAATCAGTTTTATTTCCTTTTATAACTCCTATAACTACTGAGAGATGGAAGAGAACTTTGGTCAACTTTCTTTTCTTTTCACCACTTAGCAGTGGAGATACAATAACCTCTCATCACAAAAATGGGACCATCTGTGTTTAAACTAACAAGACAAAATTTTTTCTTGTTGTTCAGTTGCTAAGCTGTGTGTGCATGGACTGCAGCATGCCAGGCTTCCCTGTCTTTCACCATGTCCCAGAGTTTGCTCAAATTCATGTCTAGTGAGTCAGTGATGCTATCTAACCATCTCATCACCTCAGCCTCTGCCTATTTTTCTTATTCCAATTTAATTAATGGATATAGGTTTTTGAGCCATATGTTCTACCTTTCACTATAAAGAGATGTGGTCATAAGCAGTACTACCACTTTTATTTTGTAGAAACATTATCTCCCAAAGGAATATGGAGGTCAGCTTTTTGGTATACTACTCCATGGAGTAGAATAAAAGAGTTAAAATCATGATGTGAAAAAAGACCATGCTCTTAAAGATTTGGGGGAAAAAAATCCTGCTTTGGTATATTAAGGAAGAAAAAATATAGACCATGTTTTACGATGATTTAATAAATGACGTGCAGAACTTACATTTCAGAATTTAAATTTCAAAAGCAAGAGTTGGCTGATTACAAAAACTGCACTGCCACTTACGACACTTTAATTGCAAGTTTCCAGGCAAATATTATGACACTCTATGTTAATTACTTTCCATGTTTTACAAGTTTATATATATTTAGAGGCATGACTAAGTTCCAGTGAATGTTAAAAAATTATTGGGCAAAAAAACCCCTATTGGCCCAATATATTCTATTCTATACATTAGTGAAAAAAATAAAAATAAAAAGGAACATATGGAACAAAAAACTAAAAAGAATGCCCAACACTTGCTGTAATCTACCATTTAATGTTGACTAAGTGATAGACTGTAATAAGAGAAGAAGGTCAGCAACTGTAACTTTCTTAATGCTGAGGCTGAACGCAGCTTTACAGGCCAATAACTTAGAAATGTGTTAAATAAAAACAGGAGTTGTGGTTTTGGCATATGTCACTAATCAAACATAAAAAGATGATCTTTTATGAGGTAGCTTTGTCTACAATTTGAGGAAGAGAGATGGCTTTGAACTTCAGAGACTGTGTCTAAGCATCTGGCTCAAATATCCTTAACCAGCAAGCTTAAATCATCCAGCTTATTCAACTTGCTTTAGTGCAATTGAGTTATCTGCTCCATGGATGATATGTGACTGTTAGTAAGATCAATTTTGAGGTCCAGGTTGGTTCCCAGACATCACAAGGTTCAAAGTCTCAAACTATAATTATTAGGTCACAGTAATTGGCTGTGGAAGAAAGAGGGCCTGAAGAGAGAAAAGAGCAAGTCTTCTACGACTGTAATATAAAAAGGCCTAACACCAGATGGACATTTGAAAGGATGTAAATATTTAAATCTAGAAAGGTGATAAAATCCTGGGTTTACTTATAACAAGCCTAAATGAACACATTAAAACATTAAGAATATATGTGTAATTCTGATATTCAATAAGTCAATTATTTGTTTACCTGGCACACATTTATTAAACATACGGATCATACAGTTAATACACTTTACATTCTGGTCTTTGATTATTGGTCTTGTGTTCTGTAAGTTTCTGAAAAGTTGGATTTATTCTGCTTGCATTATCTTCATGTCCAACACACACACAACAAAAATCATGCAGAGTAAATTTTCAACATGATATCTCTGTTTTTTTTTTCCTTATTTCATTGTTCCTTTAAAAAATAAACTTATTTTCCTTAGGAAATTATGCTTAAAATATATTATCACTTTAAATAGGAAGTTGTTCAAAAATAGTATTCCAAATTATTATGATATA
>NW_011494807.1:839462-853391 GCF_000754665.1 Bison bison bison | reverse complement strand
TTATGATATAACTTGAAAAAGGCAACAAAGAAATATGATTGAAGAGTACGTCTCTGCAGCAGCAAAAATTAAAGTTTTGAGATCAAAACCCAAATATTCAAAAGTATTACAGTATTCTTTTTTAAGTTGCATAATAATCAAATCTCCACTAAAGACTCCCTCTACTCCTGCCACTTTATGGACACATTTTGCCCAGGCACTTACCTTTCATCATGATTCTAAGGGAGTAAACCCATTTCTCACTCCAGGGCAAATCACACTATCAGTCCAAATCATGGTAGTTAAGAATTGGGTAAGTATCACCTAAGCTGACAAATTAAAGAGAAGCACATTTATTGGATATTAGAAGGAAAGGATTTCCTCTCTCCCTTCTATAGAATAACAAAGAACCCTGGCATATTTCACCTCTGAGGGGAATCAGCTTAAGGCAAATGCTAAAAACATCCTGTTCCGGAAACATCTGTATTTTCCCGTATGATTCTCCTATAAAAGAGGGACGCCCTCAGGGAGGCAGAGAGCCTGATGATGCAGGAGGTGAGTCATCCCACTGCTTCAGTGAGCTGGTTTATGGAGCGTCCGGGAGGCATGCTGAGAGTGAGGGGGACCTTCAAGGGCTGGCATGCACTAGATCATCCTTGAGGTGCCAAAATGGAAGCACACCATATGAAAATGTGTACAGTCCTATTTAGTACCTGGATTATGACATTTAATTTGAAACATTCTGACTTATACTCACAGTGATCTCCAAACTCTGTCAGAGTTGCTATCCATTTTGATGTAAATTACCATGTTAATTACCACTGAGTGAACCACTGCTTCATTTGAATTCCGAGGAACATTTGGTTTTGTTATTATTTACTGTTGTTTATTGACATATATTTCCACAGACCAAATCTTTCATTACATATATAGGTGGGCATAGGATCATAATTGTATAGCATAGAAAATAAACCTTCTTGTATCATCCTCAGCATTTAATTATGCAAAACTAGTGACAAACATCTTTAGAAAAAAATAATAAAATAGTCCTTCAGTATTAAAATTTCTTATTAAAAAGCATGACATTGAAGTTAAGAGTATGGCATGTTATTAATGCATAGATGAGTCAGGCATGAATAAAATGAATCTAATCCCATCTCTTATAGTAAATCAAAATCTTTGACATCTACAGTTTGTAATGGGTTAACTGAAAAAAAATGATATATTCAGTTTTTTCAATATTCTGTGGTTTCTGATCATGTAACTTTTTAAATAATGGATACTCAGGATATAAACAACGTACTGCATACTTACCAGGTGATTTTTATGTCACTCTGCTGAATGCAGGATAAATATATTTGGGCTTTTTATTGCTTGAGTAGAAAGTGCTCATTACTTATTATTTTATGTTTATAATATAGAAAAATTTAAAAAAAAACACAAAAAAAAACAACAAAAAAAAATGCTTTTAAATGGCATACATCACACTGTTGTAGTGGTAGACTTCCTCAAGATCGTCTTCTGTGGTTTTGGTGCAATGGGAGGAGGCACAGTTGCAGGTCTGAGGGGCGGGAAGCTGTTACTGTGGCTTATTCCCAGCCCCCCGTTTTCTAGTGGAAAAGGAGGGAGATGAGGGGGAAGTGGGTGTGGAGGGCCTTGGGGAGGAAGCTTTCCTGGTGGGTGGACGGGTTCACTGTGTAAGTGGACCTCCCTGTTCTTTACGTGATACCTGGTGTCACAGTCAGGACAATAGCCATGGTACTGGACTTTTTCATTAAACCTTACTCGTTCCCGAGGCCCAGCTTGGGGGCACCTGTCTTTTTCGGGTCTGTGCATCAGAGGCTGCCCGGGAGCCTTTTCCAAGTTACTGCTGGGTTTGCAGTAGATGTCTCCGTTGGGGATTTTGGTTGGTGCCCCAGGGAAGCCTCCATTTCGCAGAAGGGTGCCATTGGTCTTTACCGGATTGACAGTGGGCACCACTCGCTGGGAGTCTTCACACTTCACGGGTGTCAACCGTGGAGGAGGTGCTGGAGGGTTTGGCTTTCTCAGGACTGTGAGGATAGCAGATGGGTGGGCTGGGGGCTTAATGAGGGGGGCATTGGCCTGCACTTTGATCTTCTCTATGCTGGAGGCTGTTGTCCCGCTTGAGCTACTATTCAGGGTGTCCGTTTTGGAACTGTCAGTCATCTCATCCTCCAGCTGTAGGTCAGAGGTCAGGGTATCGATCTGGTCAACCACCTGGTAAAAAGGACAAGGTAATCATGTTGAATAACGACCCGAAGCAAAATATACCACAAATGTCTTCCTATTTCATAATCAGATATGGGAACAGGGACTAATACTGAATGGTGAATTCCATTGTTCTTAAGTTTTCATTCAACAAATTTAGAGTATCTACCAGAAGAGCACAAACTATTTGATAACATAATGATTTCACATGTCTAGAATATGTTATTTATGTATATGTTCTATCCCTGACTCTGCTGTATCCAAAGATAAAATCTAATACAGAAATGTAACTGATTTTTAAAACTGATTTACAATGTTAGGTTCAGGTATACAACAAAGTGACTTGATATTTTTATAGGTTACCCTTTATTTAAATGTATTATAAAATATTGGCTATATCCCCTGTGTTGTACAGTATACCCTTGTAGCTTATTTATTTTATATGTAGTAGTTGGTGCCTCTTAATCACTTACTCCTATTTTCCCCTCCCCTCCCCTTCTCCCCACTGGTTATTAAACTGATTTTAAACAGAGGAGGGGGCTTTCCTTCTGATTTACCCTGTAGAAAGCATAGGAGAACATTAATCTCATGCTGAAATGAAACAAAGCCTGATAACCTGGAAAAATCAAAACTTTTCTAGAGATTATCAAAGAACTGAGATCACAAAGTAACCAAATAAACTTAACTGTAAAGAGCTCCAAACCCTGTGAGGGTAGACAGGACACAAAGACTGTTCCATCTTTGGCCAATCACAGGGAAAAGATGTAGTACACAAAAGTGAGTAAAGAAAATAGCCAAGACATTAAAGAGCAATTAAAGGCAGGATGTGCTATCATGACAAGGTAGAAACTTGAGGACCCCAGACACAATGTAGCCTGTTCTCACTTGGTGCCCCTTTTTCCATAGGCTTCTCTGAGGGCAGGCAGAGACTGCAAAGAGTCCCTCCTGGGCAAAAAAACTCATGCATTTCCCAGACCTTTCTTATACAACAGAAGCCTTCAGCACTAGGGGGATGGCAAGAAGTCCTCTAAACTCTAAGACATAGGCAATGATCTGCTGCTTCTAGGCTGGAAGAAAGAGGTGTCTATGTCCTTGGTGAAGGAGGTGAAACATTCTCTTGTATCCAGGAATCTACACTACTTTTGTCTGCTACCACTTGGGGGAAGGATCCAACTCATAGCTGCTCAGTATATGCCAAAGACACAAGACAGAATCAGGAAGTCAAGTAAGACTGCAGGCCCATCACACCACAATGCAGGATCAACCCTGAGTGTAAGAGAGTGCTTGTGAAGACATGGAGTTCTAGGCCATGCCTTTCTAAGGCAAGTTGGGCAGGGCCAGCGGAGAGCCATGGAGTTAAGGAATCCAGCACCTCCTACGACCGGCCAGCTTAGAGTCTCTTCGCTGTTAAGTCATGGTCTGGGATAGTCCCTGGGAAACATAGTCTCGGCTCAAATGCTCAATTTCAGAGCCAGGAAGTTTGACCCTCTGTCATTTACACTCTCTGAAGTCACAGATCTTAGAGACCATTCTCACAGCTGCCATGTACTATTATGTTTAACTATGAAGGAAGCTATGGGTGACTTTAGAAATAATTTATTTTCAAATGGAATGAGTCCCTTCATCTCATGTTTCCATATGTAAGCTTTTTCCTCCTCTCTGACTCAGGCTGAAGTGTGTTCAACTGTGAAGTTAGCCCTTTGACACAAGATTGGGCTCAAAATGAAGACATCATAACCAACCAGAAGGTAGAGAGGACATGGAGAATCTACTTCTTCCACATGTGAGTCTTCTGTGATTGGTTAATACTAGTACCATGAGAGCTAGGCCTTCAATTTTAGCTCCTGAATCCACATTCACTTCTCTCCATCTTCCTTTCTTTGATCTCAGTCTGAGCCTTGCCTCCCCTCTCAGTTCTATAATCTCAGTGATCTTTTAAAACACTGAATTGTGTTTTTGTCATTCCCTGCTTAAAACTTTCAATACCTGCTCATTTCTTCTGTGATACATATCAATTTAACATGGTGTCCAGGGGCTTGCAAAGTCTCAGTGTAGTTCTGGTAATTGTTGAGTAACTGGCTCTTAGGGATATGTGTGAATCCTGATTTAAAGAGTTTGCCAGTTTCCATGGTGTGGTCTCATGCCACGGTTAACTTCAAGTGAGTAAGGCAGCATCACTGAATGTAAGACTGGGAAGAAACATGTAAGTGTGTATCATTATAAATAGTTTCCACCGTACCAGTAGAATAGACATAAACTCAGGAGTACAAATACATATTAAAATGTAGTAAAATAATTAGGAATGACTAGAATTAGACAAAAAACTTTTCTTTTTAATGTAATGTATTTAATATAGGTTTGTATATTTCAATTTTCAATAACAGTTATTTCACAACTGGCTCACAAGATTTCTGAAAATAAAACAATTAGCCCTTTTTAGCCAGTATGAGACAGTACTCCTAATGACCTTCTATATGTTGTTGTTTGTGTGTGTGTGTGTGTGTGTGTGTGTGTGTGTGTGTGTGTTAGCCATTCAGTCTTATCTGAGTCTTTGCAATCCCATGGACTATGGCCCACCAGGTTATTCTGTCCATGGAATTCTCCAGGCAAGAATACTGGAGTGGGCTGCCATTCCCTTCTTCAGGAGATCTTCTCCACCCAGGGATCAAACATGAGCCTCCGGAATTGCAGGCAGATTCTTTACCACTTGGGCATCAGTGGCTGTTGAATCACTAAGTTGTGTCCGACTCCTCGCAACCCCACAGACTAAAACACACCAGGGTTTCCCGTTTTTCACTATCTGCTGGAGTTTGCACAAACTCATGTCTATTGAGTCAGTCATGCCATTCAATCACCTCATCCTCTGTGCCCCCTCTCCTCTTGCCCTCAATCTTTATTAGCATCAGTATGTTTTCCAATGAGTTGGCTCTTCGCATCAGTTTGCCAAAGTATTAGAGCTTCAGTTTCAGCATCAGTCCTTCTGACGAATAGTCAGGGTTGATTTCCTTTAGAATTGACTGGTTTGATCTTCTTGCTGTCCAAGGGACTCTCAACAGTCTTCTCCAACACCACAGTTTGAAAGCATCAATTCTTTGACTCTCAGCATTTTTTATGGTTCAACTCTTACACCATACATGACTACTGGAAAAACCATAGCTTTGGCTATATGGACCTTTGTTGGTAAAGTAATGTTTCTGTCTCTCTCTTTTTTTTATCTCTTCTTTTTAATTCGCTGTCTAAGTTTGTCATAGCTTTTCTGCCAAGGAGCAAGTGTCTTTTAATTTCATGGCTACAGTCACCATCTGCAGTGATTTTTCAGCCCAAGAAAATAAAATGTGTCACTGTTTCCACTTTTTCCCCATCTATTTGCCATGAAGTGATAGGAATGGATGCCATGATCTTAGGTTTTTGAATGTTGAATTTAAGCCAGCTTTTCACCTTCATCAAGAGGCTCCTTAGTTCCTCTTCACTTTCTGCCATTAGAGTGATTATCATCTGCACATTTGAGGTTGTTGATATTTCTCCCAGCAATCTTGATTCCAAATTGTGATTTATTAAGCCCAGCATTTTTCATGATGTACTCTGCATATAGCTTTTAAATAAGCAGGGTGATAATATACAGCCTTGATGTACTCCTTTCCCAATTTGGAACCAGCCTGTTATTCTATGTCCAGATTTAACTGTTGTTTCTTGACCTGCATACAGATTTCTCAGGAGGCAGGTCAGGTGGTCTGGTATTCTCATCTCTTCAGGAATTTTCCAGTTTGTTGTGATCCACATAGTCAAAGGCTTTAGAGTAGTCAATGAATCAGAAGTAGATTTTTTTTTTAATTCCCTTGCTTTTTCTATGATCCAATGGATGTTAGAGTCTGATCTCTGTTTCCTCTGCCTTTTCTAAATCGAACTCGTACATCTGGAAGTTCTTGGTTCACATACTGTTGAAGCCTGCCTTGGGGAATTTTTAGCATTACTTTGCCAGCATATGAAATGAGTGCAGTTGTATGGTAGTTTGAACATTCCTTAGCTTTGAGAACCCTCTATATTCAACTCAAATAATATTCCCTTTCTTTTCTCACACTTCTTGATATTCTTTTGGATCCTCATAATTGCCAGTCTGCTTCCCACCCTAAGGCATTTGAACATACTATTTTTTCTTGAAATGCTCTGACTTCTCCTCTTTGTCTAATTAATTCTTACTTTTTATAAAAATCTTAGCTCAGGAGTTAAACTTGTGAAGTACATTTTCCCCTCCTACTGCGATTTCCCTTATTGGTCTAGTTAATTTGTTAAATATTCACAAGAAAACATTTCTTTCATTTAAAGTTATCACATTTTTTTATATTATTTGTTTAGTAGTAGCTGAGCATTGGAATAATGTCTTCTCTCTAGATCTCAATCTCAGTGAGACTGAGGACCTTGTTGGTTTTACTCTTGTGAATGTGTATACCATTCACAAATATGTGAATGGTATACAAAAGGGACTCAACAAAACTTGTTGTATGAATTCACTGAGGTTGTTTCTTTGATTCAACTGTGAGCAAAAGCACTTCTTTTTCTATTTGATTTTTGAAGGTGTTACTTTAAAATTCATAATCACTGAATTCTAGAATCAAATCAGGGGAAAATGACTTAGCTATAAGTGATACACAGAGTTCAGTTCAGTTACTCAGTCATGTCTGACTCTTTGCAACCCCCCACGGACTGCAGTATGCCAGGCTTCCCTGTCCATCAAAAACTCCCAGAGTTTTCTCAAACTCATGTCCATTGAGTTGGTGATGCCATCTAACCATGTCATCCTCTGTCGTCCCCTTCTCCTCCCACCTTCAATCTTTCCCAGCATCAGGGTCTTTTCCAATGAGTCAGTTCTTCGCATCAGGTAGCCAAAGTATTGGAGTTTCAGCTTCAGCATTATTCCTTCCAATGAATATTCAGGATTGATTTCCTTTAGGATGGACTGGTTGCATCTCCTTGCAGTCCAAGGGACTCTCAAGAGTCTTTTCCAACACTACAGTTCAAAAGCATAAATTCTTTGGCCCTCAGCCTTATTTATAGTCCAACTCTCATATCCATACATGACTACTGGAAAAACCATAGCTTTGATTAGACGGACCTTTGTTGGCAAAGTAATGTCTCTGCTTTTTAAATGATGCACAGAGTAGGTATCACATTCTCTAGCTCTTGGCCAGATATCATAGAAATTCAAGTGGAAGGACACCTAAATATCATGATAGACAGATGAACATCTTGGCTCATGTGTGCTGTGTACTGTTTAACCCAGAGTGGTTACCTACCTAAGCCTTTTTTTTTTTAATCTTCAGAAAAGGAGAGAAAGCTAGTCTACTGTGAGGAAAGTGAAAATGATTTTCAGAGATAAATACACTGCCTGGGGCCCTAATGGTTCAGTAGTTCCTGACTGGTTTTGGTCTGTACAGTGCTATTTCCCAAATGCCTAAAAATGCTAATAGAATAACAACAAAAAAACCCAGAAACAAGCAAAATAATGCCCCCATGGAACAGGATATCTAGTGGAATGGCCTGACATCAATGAGGTTCTCAAACACGTAACTGTAAAAGCACAAATGCCCCAGGTGCTTTGAAAGATAAATACAAGCTATTATAAGAGGACATAAAACCATGTGAGAAGGTGGGTGAAGCACTCCTGAAGGAAGAGTTACAGTGAACTGGTAGAACAGAAGTGATTCTAGAAGTCCATTTAGGGAAGAGCCTCTCAAGGTACTTGGATAGAAGAGAACCCCTGAGTGTGAGCAATTTAGAGAGGACTCTTGGCTGAAGGACACTTTGAGAGACAAGGCTGGAGAGTTGGATAGCAGCTACGCTGTGAGAGTCCTAGTTATGTTGTGATAAAGGACTACATATTTTTTAAAGCATTTCGGAAGTGGGGTTTCAGAAGTGAGAGAAGCAATATTCAAAGAGACAATGAATTCAGTTTTTCAGAACTAATTAAAGAAGTATGCAGAGTCTCAAGCAGGAAAGCATAAGCAAACACACAACCAGAGATACTACAGTGAAAATACAGAACATTAGAAAGTAATGATTAAAGTTTTACAACCACAAAATAAAACACCAACTATTTATACAATAACAAAATTTAGACTGACAGGAGATTTTCACACAGCAATGGAAGCCTCAGTAAAATTTAGAAATATGTTTCCTACTGAAAGAAAGAAATTGGATATGGAATATAGTGTAACTTTTCTGTAAAAGTGAGAGTGAAATAGACATTATCCATCAGAGATGAAAAATAATGAGTGAAATAAAATTGAAAGCTCATGTACACACACACACACACTCAAACAATGGGATAAAAGTTATAAAGAAGTCATTCACATAAGGTAAGCTCCAAATTTTCAAAAATCATACCCTCAGTCTCATGAGTAATCAAGCTAGTGCAAGCTGAAGAAAAATGAGAAAGTATTTATTTTCTTCTGAGTAGTTTAGGAAAAATGAACCAGTCTGATGGTTCTACTTGATGATGAGGTGAATGGATGGGAACTTTGTATATTGCCAGTGGAAATGTAATTCAGTGCATTGGGAAACTTTTTGACAATGTCTTATAAATTGGATAAGGTTCATACTCTATGGTATAGGTCTTCTAGGAACAAAGTCTGGACTCTTCTGGAGAAATTCTAAGAGATGTGCACAGGCTTGAAAAAGCACAAGGATAGTTCTTGTATTTTTTTTTTTTTCCCTTTTTTGGTTTGTTTTGCCATTGCAAAAATTGGAAGCAACCTAAATACCTGTTAGTAAGTGATAAGGTAAGTAAATATAAACTAGTTCAAATGAAGTAACTATAGCTATACGTATCAACAGTGATAAATCTCAAAAACTTTCAGTTGAGCACAAAAATGTTAAAAAAAAATCCACTAAAAGTATAATATATACTGTTTATATGTAGAAACACAGATATTTTAGTTTATACAACATGAAATAATTGATATACATTAAGTTTAGGCAAGAAGGAAGAGGAAAGACTGTCAGGAGACATCAGCTACATAGATGAAATATTTTCTTTTAAAACTTCACATAAAGTAATTATGATAAAGTGTTAACATTTGTTAAGTTCAGGTTATATTTGATATAGTATTTATTTTATGTCATGTGTAAAGTCTTTTATAATTGAAGATAAAATAAATATATATCACTACTTAAATAAATTTAGAAAGAAATAGAAGTACTTCTCATAGCTGCCATGTGGAGAACACATTGAAGGCTGCTGGAGTTTATTTACTTGGGGAGTTAGAGGATATTGCAGCCAAGTGAAAGATGAATAAATTAACCCGACAAGGAATACACTGTATCCTTATAATTACACTTCTACGTTTTGCTAACAGAATTTCAAAGTATCATATTGCAACTAAAGGAATTATAACCACAGGCATGATGGAATTAAGGGGAAAACAAAATAAAAGAAAGGAGGACTAGAGAGACATGGTGCAGATATATAGAGGTGAGAAGGCAGCATGACATCAATCAAAAATATAAGAATATCCACACCTAAACATCAGGAGCAAAGGAGAAACGTGTATCTCGAACTTGAAACTGAGTCATCTGTCCAAGTGGAATCTATTTATGGGAGTGAAACAGCAAGACTTAAAGAAAGGATAATGCATTCAGTGATCCCAGGAAGTTTTCTTTCTTGTTGGAAAATAAATATGAAGGTTATAAACTTGCTTAAAGATTCTTACTAAAAATTGAACCATTTTTTGAGACAGAAGGCAGTATGTGCTTTTGAAGGTATTTGTGTCAATTTATACCCTTTTCTCTGAAAGTAAATAAGATTTAAAAATAATAATAATCATAATTCATCATCAAGCCTGATCAACAGAAAATAAGCTAAAACTATAATGCAATTTTTCTTCTTTTTATGTGGGGTCAGTTGGGTTTGACAAATATTTATTGTACAAATAGTATTAATCTGTTACTATATGAGACACTGAGGATTAAGAAATGAGGCTTCTAGTTTAATAGATACTGATCATATGTACTTAGTGCCTTCCTTTGCAAATCATATTCAAATGAGAGTAAAGACATAAAAGCAGTAATAAATTCAGAAAATCTTCTCACACTGTGGTCTAAGTGTGATCAGAGATTTTTATAAGTACATGAAAGTGAAAGTGTTAGTCACTCAGTCATGTCCAACTCTTTGTGATCCCATGGACTGTAGTCCGCCAGGCTCCTCTGTCCATGGGATTCTCCCAACAAGAATACTGGAGTGGACTGCTATTCCCTTCTCCAGGGATCTTCTCAATCCAGGGACTGAACCTGGGTCTCCCGCGTTGCAGGCAGGTTCTTTACTATCTGAGCCACCAGGGAAGCTCGTATGAATACTTGAGTGAATTAATAAAAAGGTGGTAAAAGCACTGATGGAGTCCCAGAAGGATTCCAAACTTGAAAATGAGATAGAGAGACAGTAGGCACGAGAGATAATGCAAAACTCAGGGTGTGAAATTGCTGAGTGACTATCTTTCACAATGGAAAATAGTTTGTATCAGATGGTGCGACAAGACTGGCAATGTGCTAACAGCTTACATCCCAAGACAAACTGGGATTCTTGCTGTAAGGAGACTGAACAATGTCTCTGGATAAGAAGGCCCTAAATGTGGTTGGTAGCATCTCAAAACAAAGCTCTTCTCCCCTATTTTTATTACAATAATAATATTAAGTTTTTCCATTGGGAAGGTGATAGAAATGGGGCAAGAGCAGCTAGCCTGTCTTCTAAAGTACTGCATGCCATCTGACATATTCACAATCTTCAGTCAGCATCCTGCCTTTTCCTGTATGTAGGAGAGGCTGATAAAACATCGTAATAATTCCAACATCACAAAATAGAAGGACTAAGATGAATGAACAGATCAATATTAAGATAAAGTGATAAAGTGACTGTTATTAGTTAATTAAGAGAACTTTGTAGTAATTTTAATGAATGTACTAGAAGAAGTTTGAGAAGATATTGCAGCTATAAAATAATACAATGTTATAAAAGAAGAGACATAAAATAAGACACATTTGAAGTATAAAACATAAATATAAATGTAAGAAAGAGATATTTTTAAGAAAATCTAAAAGAATCTAAGAAATATTCCTAATCATAAATCAAAAATATTTTTTCAAGGAAAATGTAAGAAAAGATTTAAAGGCATAGAACACAAGAAAATGAATCTTGCAGCTTCAACAACTGAGAAGTTCTAGTAAAAATGGGGAGAAAAAAGAAAAAAAAGTGGGATTGCAATAATTAAAAAAAAGAGGAAATTTCACAGTTCACAATACTAGGAACTTCAGATGGAAAGAGTCAATTGAGTGCTAATCAGGATGAATGAAAAAGAAAACAAAGTCAATAACTTACCAAATAAACACAGAAAACCCAGAAAGAGGTGATAATTAAATAATCATCACAGTGTCTTCTGGATGAGTGGAGGATGAAAGACATTTTACCAGTAACCTCCAAAGGTCTGCGGCAAAAATAATTTTAACCCTGATTCTATAGTAACTAAATCAACAATTTATTATAATGAAAAATTAAAATGTTAACGTATTAGGACAATTTACTTCTCTAGTGTCTGTGCTTTAAAAGTTAAGGATATTCTATAGCTCAGTAAAATGGAATCCAAGAAAGGAGGAAAGCACAGGATGTAAGAAACATAATTAACACAGAAGTGTGAAAACAAATTTAAAAAATTCAAGAATGATAACTATACTAGAGTCCCCAAAGTGACTATTCTAAGCTAAAACAGGAAATCAGAAGACTTCAAGAAAAAAATAATGAATTACATTCAACGGTCAAATAACTGGAAAGTTGTCAGCACATCAGTGATAGGGAAAAGAAAACTATTGCAGTGAGTGATGAGTATAATGTATGTAAAAAGAGAATCCATTTGAAACTTGAGCTCTCTTTTGAAAGGTTCAGGTTTAGAAATACAGGTGTAAATTTATTTCTTTGTGAGTTCATTAGCAGTGTTTCATTCTAATTTTATTATTGAGATGCTGGTTACTGAATGAAAGGAATTTTCCTTGTAAATATTTAACAAATATTTTGTGGCACCATCCAAAAAATGCATAAAGTTAGCTCCTTCACAGAGGATGCACATGGACATACATATTTTAGTAGGTTAATTTCTTTTTAAGTCAAATTGTTTTGTAGCCATGGAATGAACAGCATGTAGAAAGTCCAGGTCTAAATATAAAACTCTAGATATGATTTATCCAAAAATGTTAATGGGTCTTGGCAGCCTTAGAAAATTACACAAGTATCAGTTTATCACAAATAACAGTTTATGTTATTTAAAGCACTTGATCCAAATTTAGTAACTACAATTTGCAAAAACGAAGATGTTTAATTTGTTTAACTTATAATACAATAGTACCTGGTTTCATTTAAATCATTTCCTCATAGAACTGCAAGCATTTTTGAAGGGCTGTTGGAGGAAGTAGAAATCCCCCAAATTATCATACGCAGTTTCTAAATGTCATCTACCCACATGCTTGCTGTTTAGAATAAAGAAACATAAGACAACTGAGAACCAAGGGATTAGTGCTATTAACACACAGCTCAGCTCTAATGCACTAGCTGTGATGATCACTTCATGTAAGTCTCATGTTTACTTGCGGGTTAGTTTTAGTGAGTATTTACAACTTTTCTTTCCTCTGTAACATTACCCACAGAATATGACAGTTGAAATGCATTGCTAACTTTAATTTCTGTTTTCATAAAGTACCTTGTTATTTTAATGGGCAATATGCTTGTACTAAGATTTCTTGTAAAATGTAGAAAAGGAAACATCCCTCATCACAATTGCTTCAGCAGCTTAATAGATATAAAAGACTCATCCTCTTGCCTTTTGTAGTACACACATCAAAATGATTCCATTATGTTAATAATGTAAAGAAGGAAGCTGCAACTCAAGATAACGGACCTGTAAACTTAGCACATGCTTAGAACTCTCAATCTCTAATATCTTTCTGTATTTGTAAAAGTGCAAATGAATAAACTCAGATTGTGCATTACATTCCTTACTGATGATAAACTAGATCAATACAAAATATTCTGTAAGCATCATGAATAAAGCTGTAAGAATAAAATTCTCTATCCAACCCATTGTCTCTTTCATTTAATCCAGTTTTTGCACTGCAGCCAGACAGTGCTTTCCTTGTCTGTACATATAACATAAATTATTAAACCTTAAGTGGTTTCCTATTGCTCTTTGGATAAAGACGAAATACTTAATAAAAACATGATCTGGGTCCTGCTTTGTACATCAGCCTGCCCCGTGCCCCTGCTTTTTCTATTTCGTCCGGTGCTTAGAAGATGCTAAGCTAGATCTTTGTATAAGTCATCCTCCACCAAGACCTGGTTATCCTTCACTGTCGGCACAAAACACGCACACTCATAGGCACACATATTCATATTCACACATATTTTTCCTTAGCCTTCAAAAATTAACCCTTATTTCTCCTCTTCAAGGAAAGCTTCCCGATAGCCCTGAAGTCCTGCAACACAGCCTCGAGCTCCTGCATCTGTGCTTCACAGTATGAAATGCATTAACAAAGTGATGGATCATGTAAATAGCTCTTTAATGCCAGTCTCCATGGTGAAAATGTAAGGACCCAGAGGGCAGAGCATCCTGTGCCATTATGCCTAAAACAAAATATATATTGAATGAAAAAAATCATGACATAAATAAATAAAGCAAAGATACTATAACA
>NW_011494807.1:839090-839362 GCF_000754665.1 Bison bison bison | reverse complement strand
ATAAGTTGGCCTTTACTTGAAAGTTAAAGGCAAAGCTGAAACAGAAAAGTGATGTGAGCAACTATGATTGTAGCCTTGAGGAAATGCAAAGACAGTGCCATGAAACAAGTCATTAAAAAAGATTATTCTTGTCATAAGCAAACCTAGGGAAAATTATTGAAAATGATTCAAATGGGAAGGTTACATTACATTATTTTTGCATTAGTGAAAAAAAACGTCTGAAAATCTCTAAAGCCCATCTTTAGAATGTCTTTCCCAACTTGAAAATATCT
>NW_011494807.1:838794-838990 GCF_000754665.1 Bison bison bison | reverse complement strand
GAGCAACTAACATACTTTGGAAGGATCAGGTAGAAAAAGTGGAAGATAATTCCAGGCACAATAAAATGCAAAGTAAAGGAAGTGGAGTCGCTCAGTCGTGGCTGACTCTTTATGACCCCGTGGACTGTAGCCTATCAGGCTCCTCAGTCCATGGAATTTTCCAGGCAAAAGTACTGGAGTGGGTTGCCATTTCCTT
>NW_011494807.1:837727-838694 GCF_000754665.1 Bison bison bison | reverse complement strand
AAAAAATCATAAATAAATAAAGCAAAGATACTATAACAAAATACTTTTACATTAGGTTGCTACTGCTTATGTTTTGGTGCATATTTGTAAACTTTTGAGGTGATTGATTCAGGTTGGAAATAAACTAAGTTCATGAGACTGCTAATCTATTTCTTATCTTAAAAATATAAGGTATTTTCTATTAGAGGAAAGACCCTGCAATGATATATTAAAGTACATTTGCAAGATTACTAAAGGATATCATTTACCAATATCAGTATTAAAATATTTATATACACATTAAAATGACACTTTGACATATGTTTTTACTGTTTATCAGACACTGAGTTTACTATATAATGTAAAGGAAGAGAAAGTTTGTAACTTAGACTAATATTTGTCCAAGTTATCTTATAATCTATATGAATATTAAATTACTTGTCAAAAACATCAGAAAAAATCTATTACTCCTTTCTTGATATCTCAAACACATAATTACAGAAATGACAGCATTTATTGAACTTTCAATATTTCTAGAAATGCTGATGTTGATAACATAGCTGGATTCGAAGGTATGGCAATTGGACATAATTATAATTTGGGCTCTCATTAGCTGTATGATAGTGAAACTGGGTCTCCCTTCCTAATATTAGTTCTCCCACATTGTTAATTAAAAGAAAAAAGATGAAAGAAAGAAAAATAGTCTGTGGTATCTGTGCACCTGTTAGAGTATGATTACATATAAAATATTTTGAGAGGAGAGAGGAAGAACAGTTAATTCTGCCAGAGAGGGAGAAACAATGTCAGAAATAGGAGTATTAAGCTTCTTTGGTGGCTTAGCTGGTAAAGAATCTGCCTGCAGTGTGGGAGACCTGGGTTTAATCCCTGGAGAAGGGAATGGCTACCCACTCACCTGGAGTATTCTTGCCTGGAGAATTCTATGGATAAAGGAGCCTGGCGGGCTACAGTCCATGGGGTCCCAAAGAGT